>NW_015167572.1:40450-45125 GCF_001447785.1 Gekko japonicus | reverse complement strand
TTCCCTACAAGGTGCTTATGCCAAATCATAGCCGTGTCTGTCTACTCCCCCCCCCCTTCCAGCATCTAAACTGGGCTTTTCATACAGACACACACCTGCCCCCTGTTTTCAGCTAACCTCTTCCAAGCCTTGATGGGCTCTTGGCCAGAACAATTTCCTGACATTTAAGGCCCGCTGAGCAAATCTATGGCCATTAAGACACATTACCCTTCCTTTTCTCTCATATAGAATAGACTGATCTATAGTAACTAGAATGCAAGCCTCTAACACTAACCTCCACCTTGCAAAATATCCTGACTAGTTATACTGGTTAACTATACCCTAGGCAAAGAATGAAACAGACTAACAAGAAACCGTAAACCTACAAGATGATGAATCATTGATGATCCCTATTAGAAAGGCATTTCCCCATCACCATGAATGTGTTTCCCTCTGACTTGGAACTATTGCCATTTACAGTTTTCATGCTGTGATTCACCATTAGCCATGCCAAAAGGCAATGGTCACTCCAGCTTGACTCAAAACTATTACCCGGCTCTAAGACCCATTCCTGGACTCATGAAGTTACGGTAATTGTTCCTGCTTTCCAGCTTCTTCCTTGCTGCTGATGACCTAAGTTAGTATTTTTTAAACTGTGACTTCCTTGGCCAGTCTTCACACTTAGCAAAAGTCCCAAGAACATTTTTTTTAAATATGCTGGACACAGGACAATTTCTTCTTGGTTCTTACAAGAGTGTCCTGACCTGGATAGCCCAGGCTAGCCTGATCTCATCATATCTTGGAAGTTAAGCAAGGTTGGCCCTGCTAAGTATTTGGATGAGAGACCACAAGGAATACCAGAGTTGTGACACAAAGCCAGACAATGGCAAACCACCTCTGAATGTCTCTTGCCTTAAAAACCCTTCAGGGTCACCATGTCAGCTGTGATTTGTTGGGGGGGGGGGAAACGTAACAGTATCAATCCAGAAAAGGAATGCTGAGAGGATTTTAACCTCATTCAGTACCATTGTAACTTTTTCAAGTGGTGTATGATACTTCATGTATGTTTAAGCAGTCAAGCAACACTGTTCTTTTGAGTCCCAATATAAACATATGAAACAGAATGGAAGAAAAAAATTGGCAACAGTACCTCCCTGCAAAACCATTAGTTTTCTAGTTCCCCCATAGACCTCCAACCCTCTTTGGGGCCAGAAAGTTATCAAAGCATTTAATTCCAAATGTTCCCTCTCCCATGCTCCAAAGCACTCCAAAAGTTCTGTGATGAGCTGTGCTCTTTCTTCCAGGGCGATGCTCACTGCTTGCTGAAGGTGATCAGGGCACATTCCATAAAGAGAACGCGGGCTTTCTAATCAACCTGGCTCTCTCGGTGCATTCAGACGGGGCATTTGAGCTGGTATACGAGCTGGTTAGAATCGGAGTACTTACACGCGATCACACAGCTAACATCTGCCTTCTGTCCCTAACTGTTGCAAACACCCTTTAAACCAGTGTATTCTGCTACTAGGTCCCCAAATGGTGGTATCCTGAGTGCTCCAGTTCTAGCCGCATTATCGCTCTCCACTGGTATAGAGCCACTTCCGCTGGGAAGCTCGAGGCTTCTGCTTTTCCTCTGCCATTTTCTTTTAGCATAGGCGATGTGCGCTTGGGCAAAGCTTCGCCCCGGCGTTGATAAAACAAAAGTTTAAAAGGTGCCTAGTTTTACCCAGACTCAGACCAATGGAACGGGAATGGGAAAGAGGGGAGGGCACGAAAAGGCAGCGTGCGGCTTGTCACTTCCTGGATCGTTTTCTCAGCGAGCCCTCCCCCTTTGCCCCACCCCACCCCGGCACCCGAGGCAGGGCCTGGTGGTGAGTGCAGTTCCTCCTGCAAGGGCTACCGCCTGGGTGGCTCAGGGCGCGCCTCTGCAGTATAAACGTCTTCGGGGCAAGGTGAGGGAAGGGTGGCAGCTTTTGAAAGCCGGTGTGATGGTGTGGGGGAGAACGGCTTGGGGAAAGGGCTTCCGTGTGGCTTTGGCTAGAGAGCGGCCTCGGCAGTTGTCGTTCCCCAGAGAGAAAGTGAGATGCACGGCAATTATGTAGGAAGCGCTCCTGTCCAGAGATGCCATTGGGGTCACTTTGCAAGTGTCTCCTGAACACCTCGGGGATTCAAGGGCAGCTGCCGCCTTTGGGGAACTTTAGTGGAAGCAAATCTGACGCTGCAGGTGGGCAAGCGGGGAGAGGGAGAGAGAAGGGCACCCTTTAAAAAATGAACCAACCCCTGTTTTGCAGAAATCCTGCTTTGCAAAAGTCCTGGGTGCGCGTTTGAGAATGTTGACCGGGGAAGGGTGGGGCGCAGTTCCCTTCTTTGCAAGAGAAGCCGTGGATCTCCCTCCTCGCCGGAGGAAACTGGGAATGCACGAGATAACTCCTTTTGCAACGAGGCTCCCCTCTCTTTTGTTTTGAGGAGGGGCGTGAAAACCGCGAAGTTCTGAGGGATCTTTGGCCTTTGCACGTCCCATTTTTCACTGCCTGATTCTTAGTGCAGGGAGGTGTCACCCAATGGGAGTTCTGCACCTCCCGATGCCGCTTGCTCCATGCGATGTTCAGGGCAAACTGACAGCTGGAATTCTTGAGATGTGCACGCACACAACACAAAACAACACAACACGTCCTTCAGTGCTCTCCAAATTGCTCCCGGGCCAGTGTGCAGAAGCTGCAGTCCTCGGGAGCAAATCCTTGCTGCCCTTACTTATGAGTAGAGAGCTGGGGATTGGGTCAAAGTGTTCTGTGAGTGGCTTTAGAGGAGTCCAGGACCTCACAGAGGCTAGTTTCAGAGTAAAAATTTAGAGGGACATCTTCATTTCAGGGCACACTTTTTGGGACGGGGTGTTCTGCACCTGCGTGAAGATCTCAACTCTGTGGATGGCTGCCTATGCGCATGTGCAAAAGGTAAAAAAATAAAAAACCCGCCAATGCGCGCTGCTGCGCATCGAGAATGTGAATGGGCATATGACGATGAGCTGCGCTGTGAGGGAGGTGAGTGGCTGTCATTCCACCAGGGGCTGTCATTACACTCAGGGGTCTGTCATTCCAGTCCCAGAACTCTCCTTGTACCCCCAGGGGCTCTCATCCCATTCTGGGGTCTGTCATTCCAGTCCCAAAACAGTTCTGCTACCCCCAGGGGCTGTCATCCCATTCTGGGGTCTGTCATTTCAGTCCCAAAACAGTCCTGGTACCCCCAGGGGCTGACATTCCACCGTGGGGCCTGTCATTCCAGTCCCAGAGCAGTGTATTTGGGAACAGAGACCTTAATGGAAAATCCATTCCGCATTTTCTTTGCAACTCTTTTTGAGCTGTAATGTATTTCAATGGAGGCCATGCAAGTCAATAGGCATTCCTTTTTTTTTATTATTAATAATAATAATAATAAGCTTAAAATGCTAGCTTATAAGGCCTGTGTATTTTTCAGCTGTCTGAATTATTGTTAGCAATTTTATACCACATTTTAGGGTTAAAAATGCTTTGAAAATCTAGTTATGTGTATTGATTTTCACTACAAGCTTATCAGGTAGGTAGGTTGGCAGCCTGAGGCTGGAGGCTGGCAACCAGTGGGAGACTCTCATTTGGGGGGGGGGGAGCTCACCAGCTACATTAATTCCAGTGTAACCTGGAAGTGAGGTCATTGCATCATTGTAAACACTTTAGGGTTGCCAGCCTCCAGGTGGTGGCTGGAGATTTGCTGGTATTACAACTGATCTCCAGGCAACAGAGATCTGTTTCTGGAGAAAATGGCTGCTTTGTAAGGTAGACTCTATGGCATTCAGTGGCAACTTTATGGCTATTGAAGTCCCTCCCCTTCCCAAACCCTGCCCCCCTCAGGCTCCACCCCCCAAATCTCCATATATTTCCCAACCCAAAGCTGGTAACCCTAAGTTTAGCATTCAGCCAAAACTCAATGGTTTAACCACAGAGTTTGGGGCAAATGCTACAGTTTCCCAGGCACGATTACATTACTTCTGGGTTGTGCCATACATGGCACAATGGTGTCAGGATAAGGTTGATTTGCACCATTCCCTCCCCATTTTACCCCTGCACTGAGCAGAAGTGGGAAAGACCAGCAGGGGTGGGAGGTTTCCCACAGGAGTAGAAGACCTGGCAAGCCTAATGGGCTTAGAAGCGTGCATCTCTGCTTAGGACCGTGTTATTAGACTAGTACTATTATCCAGGGGTCATTTTGTAGAAAAAGAGGTGCCGGAGCTCATTAGCATAACTTAGCATAACTTATCTGCATATGCCACACCCCCTGACATCACCGGAAGTGTGTCAGAAGGCAACACCCACTGCTCAGGCTTCACTGGACTGTTTTGGATTGCTAGCTATTGGGGGGGGGAGAACGTGCAGATCTGCCCTCACAGAGGAGGAAGAACTTGTACCTGAAGGCTGGCCGGTGGGGGGGCTCTGCAACTTACCTGGCTGCGTCTTGCTCCTCGTGCCCTGACTGAGGGCTGGTGGGAGCAGGAGGTGGGGCTTGTTGCATGTGCCCGCCCCCTGGGCTCCTTACTGCCGGAGCTTCGCTCCTGTGTGCTCCCGCAGGAAATGACCCCTGCTATTATCACTTTATTGCAGATTGTGGACACTACAAGACAATGAGCAGTGGCCTACCATCTGCATGACTACAGGACAAGGAATTTTCCCTA
>NW_015167572.1:28973-40430 GCF_001447785.1 Gekko japonicus | reverse complement strand
CCCTACATTTCTCTCCTTTCCTGCAGCTCTTTTCAGCCCCAGAAAGGATCATTCCTAGGTTTGTAGGATCCATACAAAGGGACAGCTGTGACGGTCATTGGGCTGGAGAGAGGAGGAAGAAGGCGATGAAACTGACTCCTTTCCACAGTGGAGCTATGCTTGAGGAAAGAAGAGTAATTTCAGCCGCTTGTCCTCCTCAGTACTCCCCCATCCCAAACCATGTGTCTGTTCCTTCATGCAGACCCATAACCCTGGAAATTATCTTTCGGAGTGGAAGGGGATATAAACTAGAGAGGACTGCAGGAAAACCAGATGTTCCATGATAGGATACTACCCCAGTGGTTTGCCTAGAGCCATATGCCACATTTATGGCCAAGGCAATATTAGGATTGGGGACTGCCTCAATTACAGCTCATGCAACTGCTACTGTACATAAAATCTATAGTAGTAGTAGTAGTAGTAGTAGTAGTAGTAGTAGTAGTACTTTAATATCAAGTTGACCTGAATTGGCCTGAAAGTGGTTTATTGGTTATGAGTGTACATTTGCATAGATACTATATAAATTATGGTATTTTAAAGTCTTCCTGGATTTACTTTAACATCATGAAATGAAAACTGGGGTCTTTTTTACTCATACTTTCCACATGCCCTCTCTTTATTCTAGTATTGCATCAAACATGGAAAAATCTTTCTCTAAGACAGTGCCCTACATATCTGTGCTTGTTAGCAGTGACACTTTTTTTGCTCTAAGGGAGACCACTCCTGCTGAAAGGTCAGAGGTCACATTCTCATGTTAAGAAAGTGAGCAGAGTTGCTTGCTTCTCTGGTCAGCAACAGGTGGGAAAGATTAACCCTTTGAAAGTCATGCTCCTTAGAAGCTCAGAGGTCACGGCATTAAGGTAGAGCTTGCTGTCATCCTTGAACAGTGGAGCCCATTCATGTCCTTGTGATGGATTTATGTTTTGTATCAGAAAGCACTCAGTGAAATAACACTGTTGTTCTCTCACTTCCACAAGCAAAGCATTCTAAAACTAACTTTTGAAGACGGAATGTAGACACTGAAAATGCAAAACTTCTATCAAATCTTCCACGGGACTGCTGAGATCTTCATATAGTACCAGCCACAGCTTTCCTGACAGCTCAAAAACCTCTTGGCGCCCCAGGCATATGGATCATATTAAACTGCATCCACATAAGCAGTTGGAACCACTATCTGTTGACTGGCTGGATCACAGTTAGAAAGACTTTGTATGAACCGTTCACAGTCAGAAGGGAAGCTGCCTGCTGGCTGTTTTAGGAATGAGTGAATTATCTGTATTTCAGTTCTTTTATATTTGTTTACATTTTAGTCAACAGTTTCTCTATTTTTTCCCCATTGTTAGTTTTGCAGATTCATTGGTATTCAGATCACAGAATTGTTTAGACAGGGCTTTATTGGCCAGGACTGGAGGGGCTAGCGTAACATCCTGCTTAATTTAGGAAATCCAAAGCTAGAGCATTCTGGCAGGTAGCGGTCCTGCCTCTGCTTGAAGACTTCCAGTGATGGATTGGAGATCCTACCTCATTCTGGCTGCTTGGTTCCATTGTCAAAGAACCGGGTTTGATTCCCCATTCCTCCACACGCAGTTGCTGGTGTGACCTTGGGTCAGTCATAAATTCTTTCAGAGCTGTTCTCTCAAGGGCAGTTCTCCTGAGAGCTTTCTCAGCCCCACCTACCTCACAAGGTGTCTGTTGGGGGGAGGGGAAGGGAAAAGATCTTTGTACTTATTTCTCCGTTGTCTTATTTCAAATGGAATGTCCTTTAAAACTCTGATGGCATTCTCTCCCACATTCAGGGATATTCCAGAAACTGCTTTCAGGATTGCATCCCTCACATGCCTCTTCGAGAATCTTACCACAATTTCCCCAGGCAGATTATTTTTCTTTATGTAGCCTGAATATGATCTATAAACCACATCCATATCGCTTAGCAACAATTCCGCCTTCATCTCTGTCATTGGAAGTTATTCCTAACATTCAGCCAAAATTTCCCCTCTTGAAACTTAAGCCCCTTAGATCTTGTCTTCTGGAGCAGCAGAGAACAAGTTTCTGTCTTTTTCAGGTATTGGAAGAGTTGATCATGTCATCATATTATACACACATTGCCTGGTTTTTAGCCACAATTTATACAGTACATATATAAACAATGACATATAATGCTGATAATATATAATATTGATTTATTAATGTCTAGTGCAAATTTACAGGGTTTTTTAAAAATTTCCTCAGCAAGCAGAAAATAGTACCATGGCTCAATCTGCACAAAGTAGAATCAAAACTGAAGTGTGGATTTTTTAATCCAACCAGCAGGATGGGAATTTAAAATCATCCCTACTGTGCATTTAAAAGAGTAATAAATGGAGGGGATAGGGCTAGTGAATGTACCAGCATAGTAGCAAGAGCAGCTACTGAGTATGCAGTTCTTCAGACCATCAGCAGAGTTGTGACTTGTGGAGTTGTATTGCAAAATTTGTTTGTAGATTCTGATTGGAAAAGAGCCCCATGATGCACTTTGAGGTTCTGGCCCTGATAGCCTATGTTTTATTAGGTATCAATGTACTTTTACTGCAGTACCACCAATGTTGCTCTGCATTAAAGAGCTTTCAGACTGCCGGGCCTTATGATGTCAGGGGGTGTGGCATATGCTAATGAGTTATGCTAATGAGTTACCCTAGCTCTTTTTCTATGAAACGACCCCTGAGTACCACCAATGTTGCTCTGCATTAAAGAGCTTTCAGAATATCAAGGATTCTCAGAATCTACCATAAGGAGTCCTAGATGATATCCCTTTTCAATTTAGGAAATCTGTCACTGCTGAGCAGAAAACAGGGTGGTTAGAGTGTCCACCTAGGACCTGAAAGGCCTGAATAAAATCTGTACTCTGCCATGATGGTTATTGGGGTGCCCTGGGCCAGTTACTTTCTCATAGCTAATCTACTACACAGGATTTTTGTGAGGATAAAATAAATAAAAAAGAAACAAATAGTTGCCAGATACATGAGAAAGACCCACGGTTCTGTGGTAGATCACATGCTTTGCATGCAGTAATTGACACGTTCAAAAGGTTCTCAGGTGCCAGTGCTGGGAAAGACCCTTCTTCACCTGAGACCACACCCTACAGAGAAGACCATAGTGAACTGACAGACCAATGGCCTGGCTTCTTACAAGGCACCTTTATGTGTTCAGGGAGAAAACAGAGGCACAACACACAGAATGAGGGGTTATTCCAGTACCTCAGTCAACATATGTCATACAGTATTACCTGGGTAGAAGTGTCAGCATATTGGCTGGGATGAGACTTTAATAAAATGAAGTAGAAGAAAGAGCTTTTAATCACCCCCACTTCTGTCTTTCTTCTGGCCTTCAAAGAGGACATTCACAAAACTTGATGTAATTTTATTAAAATAATAATTGTATTCATTGAAAGAAACCAGAGACTAGCATGATGATCCAACATCATAATCTACAGGAGAAGAAACCTGTTAGAAAATGGCTTGAGGAATGTGCCCAAAATAATATGAAAATATGTGTTAATTATAAAGATGTGCATCTGAGTTGAGGTGAACAGATGGTACCACAGCAAGTTAACAGCATGCTTTGCATTTTGAGCCTACATCAGCTTTCTTATTGGACATAAAGTGTTCGTAATCATTAGGGTCCCTTGCCAAGCCGTCTAGATTTTATAACTCTCTGGCTTCCGACTTTTAAAGATTTTTTTTTCCTTTCCCTGGTTTTTGTGTGAAAGGCTGTGGGGGAACTGACTAAATGACTGGCTGACAACAAAACAAACCCATAAAGTGAGGAACAAAAAGAGGGGCTGACTAACCCAAACTCAGACATGCATAATAAAACATGGTGAGAAAAAGAAGAGGGGAGTAGTCATTTCCCTCCTTTTCCAGTAAAATACCTTGATCCAGTGCCCATAATCCAGCAGCTACATGTTCTCTCTGGTGAAAGAGTCTTAAGGTCAAACTAAATGACTTCTGGCAAATCTGTGATTAGGATGAAAATAGCTGTGGGGAGAGGTGGCAATGTGGAGTGGGGTCATGATGCTGGAGGAGAAATGGTAAACTTTTCCTCATATCATTTTCTCAGTTTCAGTTAATACTACTGTTTATCCTATATGGAGAACACTTACAGTCCTATCTGGGACCCCCGAGCAAAATACCAGCTCACATCAGTCACATCAAAGAACCGGGTTTGGGGAATGGGTCAAAGTGCTTAGACCATACTCACCACACCATCTCCTCACATCAATCAGAATGCCTCCTTTCCCCTCCTTCCTCTGGTTTTTTTTAACGTTTAAGATGACGAAGAAGACCCCAACTGCAGATCTCCTGAGTCACATGTAGTTGGACCCTGGAACTTATTTAGATGCTAGCTTCACTCTGAACTAGCTAGGGGCAGACTGGCCATTATGGCCACCTAGAAAAGTCCCATCCTGGGCAAGACACCTGCGGCCACCACTGGCAGCCAGTCCATGGAGGGGGGGTGACAGGGGAGGGGAGGAACCCTTTTCCTGGGATGTTTTGGCTTCCCAGTCTGCCCTTGGCTGTAGTCAGGGCTCTTTTTGGGCAGGAACACACAGGAACGGAGTTCCGGCTGGCTCCCGAGTTGGCCATGCCCAGCAGGAACTCATTAGCATGATAGGCCACACCCAACAGCAGAAACTCATTAGGATTGGCTACATTAGGGGTGTGTGGCCTAACATGCAAAGGAGTTCCTGCTACAAAAAAAGCCCAGGGTTTTGACAACAAACAAGGTAAACAGAATATGAAGGGAAAGGTGGGTGTGGCTGGATGACCACACTTCTGGTAACATGAGGGTGCAGCCTAGTGTGCTAATGAGCTGTGCTGTCAGGGTTGTGGCCTAATATGCTAATGAGTTTCTACTGTTGGGTGGGCCTATTATGCTAATGTGTTCCTGCTGGGCTTTTTCTACAAAAAGAGCCCTGGCTGTAGTAAAGGGACTTCTGAAAAGTCAGAGAACTTCAAAGCTGGCAGTTAACTCCTTGGACTTGCCGGGCTTCAACCATGATCTTTTCAGATATTGTCTTAGCCTAGATTTCTAGTCTGAGCTGTAGTGTGTTCCTAGTGTGTTGCCCATGGGTGCCATGGTGCCCACCAAATCTTGGCACACACCAAGTGTTTTTAGAAAATGAGTTGGGCCAGGTGGGACTTCTGCCTAGCAGGGCTTCTCACTGGCCACTGTTGATCTGATCCGTTTTGAAGATTGTGAAAACAGCTGCCACCACAGTCCTGCATGACTAAAGGAAAGCTGTGCGTAAGCGAGAACATATTTTTAGATAATACGTTTGCTTAAAAAGGTCTCCTGTCAAGCAGAGCTTCTCCCTGAAATGTTGAATAATTACCGTTATAATTACTATTAGAGTTATGCATAACCTCGCTTCCTAACATTTTGTTTTGACTCTGCCTCCTGTGGCAGCCATTTTGTGGATGTGCCCACAACCCTGTATTGGAATTCCAAAGGTGCCCACGAGATCCAAAAGGTTGGGGACCACTGTGTTAAAATATAACATTAAGATCTAGGAGAGCCAAATCAATAGTCAGCCAAAAATGTCATTAAGTGACTTCGGGACAGTTACTTTTTTTCAGCCTGACCTGCTTCAAAGAGTTGTTGTGGAGTCAAAATGGAGGATGGAACCTCCTGCTCTGAAATTCATGGTGGGAATGTGGACTAAAAATGTAATGGATGGCACTATCTAGTCATGCAACTTCCTCTTCTAGACCTGGTCTGAACTAGGCCTCAAATACCACTGCAATACGCATCTTTTAATTTCTGTGTTGTGTTCCAAGGTAGATGTGTCAATATTAGGAATGCAACAAAAGACACAAGAAGGGGGGGGGGACTGAGTCCAAAAAGAATTGAATTAAGAACCAAAAGATTAAAGTTAAAGAAGTCAGAATGTGAGGGCCCAATATTTTTGTATCTACTATTTGGGTCTGCATTTGTTTTTTTTTCTAATTTGTAATAAATACATGTATTTTTATATATTTGGTAATATTTATGTTTTAAGTTTAGATTAGGGTTGCCAAGTCCTACCTTAAACCGCAGTGGGGGACTCCCGGCTTGCTTCGGGAGCGCCCGCACGCGTGCTGCGAGCACATCACCCAGAAGTGACGCGGCTGCGTCGGGTGCGCTGGGGGCTGGGCTGGGGTCATCCGAGGGAAAAACATAGAGTTTTCCCTTGGATGACCGCAGCCCTGCCCCCGGCATGCCCAGCGTGGCTGCGTCACTTCCGGGTGACGTGCTGATGCCGGGCACGTCCCGTGCTTTTGGGGTGGGGTTCCCCCCGGGGCCCGATCCGGCGACAGCGGGGAACGGGCCTCTGGGGTGGGGGTTTCCCCGCCCCCCGGCGGGACTTGGCAAGCCTAGTTTAGATATGGAACTATTGGGCCCTCACATTCTGACTTCTTTAACCTTTTGGTTCTTAATTCAACATTAGAAATGCTACATTAGATATAGATTGTGCAGAATGGATTCATTTTACATTCACATTGCATCAAATTCCTCAAAAACAAATTCACAGAGCCACCCTCCAAAATCCACTGAAGATATGGGGTTTAGAAGGATGTAACTCTGCTAAAGATGGCACTGTCAGTGTTACTAGATGTACTTCCTTGGTACCGTAAATCATAATAAAAAAGTAATCAGTACACCTAAACCTTAGTATGGTCCAGGCTGGTGTTTTCATTTGTCAGTGTTTTATCTGAGCAATAATTTAGAGCACTATAGATGTTCCACGTGTTGTGTGGATGTAGGTATTATTCATCATGCAACTAATCTGCACTGAGTGTATCATTCACTGGGTAGTCCTTGTAAAATATCTGTCAGACGCAAGAAAAGTGATGGAATGATCTGTCAGAAATAACAGTGTAATCAAAAGTTCAGACCTCACCTTTTATGATCATTGGGTTTAGCCCTTATTGAGCTTGTTTTGATTTCAGTGATTTTTCTTTTGAGGTGTATAACTTCAATTTAATTCCTTCGGTATTAAAACTTATAATTTTTTATTTATAATTTTTAATGTGGTAGGACTGTGCTGTACAACCTTCTTAAAGTAGAGTATGTGACTGATACCATAAGCAGATTTACCTAGTAGTAATTTCCCTTAAAATCAGTCTTAAAATCTTATCCTGAGGTAATTTGGCCATCTGTATTATTCTGCCAGATAGTAAAGAAGACATCAGGTACAGATGTGTCACACATTCTGTCATACAATGGGTGCGCTCAGATGGGGCATTTTAGCTGGCATAAACTGCTCTGGTTGGAACCGGAGCAGTTTGATCTGGAAGAAACGCAATCACACTTACCCCCTGACTGCGCAGCACATCGCGATACGCCTGTCCACACTTCAGGTGCTCAGCAGAGCACGTTGGCAGTTTTGTTTTTACACAGTTTGTGCATATGAATAGGCAGGCTTCCTTATAATGAAGATCTTTGCGCAGGCGCAGGCGCAGAACAACCCAACCCGGAAAGCATGCCTTGAAGCGAAGATGTCCCTTTAAATTTTTACTCTGAAACTGGCCTCCGTGAGGTCCCGGACTTGTCTAAAGCCTTACACTAGGTCCTTTTTTTGGTTTGTTTTACAAACGCCGGGGCGAAGCTTTGCCCAAGCGCACATCAAGGAGACTTTTTAAAAAATGGCGGCCGAAAAGCAGAAGCCTCAGGCTTCTGAATGGAAGTGGCTAGACACTGGCAGAGAGCGATCAGATGGGGATAATGTGGTTGGAACTGGTGCACTCAGGATACCACCACTTGGGGACCTAGTAGCAGAATACAATGGTTTAAAGCTGTTTGCAATGGTTAGGGATGGAAGGCAGATGTTTGCTGTGTGATCGCCTGTAAGTACACCGATTCCACATCTATACCGGCATAAATGCCCCGTCTGAACGCACCAATGACTTTCTATATTTACTGTATCTATGGTGTGATTTTAGTTCTGTCAGACGTTTCACGTGTGGTAAGGTTGGGGTCTTTACCAAAATGACAAGGCTTCTCCCTTTTGGAACTAGTTGAATGATCTTGTGTATTGGTATTTTGTAATTGGTGACATTGAGTAAGGAAGGGATTTTCCCAGGCTGTGAGGCTTCTTGATTAAAGACTTCCTTTAAGGCAGAGTTTATCCTCCCAGCTTTTTCTACATAGTGGTCAGATTTCATACCTGTTGTAGTTCATGGACTTTGAAAGATTTGAACACTAATAGTTAGATATTTAATTTTTGTTTATGTATTGATGTGGGGGGGCACTGAGACACCATACCTTGATGCCTCTGGTATTATGTGTTGTATGATGGGACTGGGTGAGGTTTATGCTTTGTTTTTTTCCCTAAAATGAATTTTTAAATGATTTTTCATTTGTTTTCATTTTAAATATATTTAAGAAATGAGCAAATCTCCTTACATTTTACCTGTAGAAAGCTGATGGTCTGTATTTATCCACTGATGGGGCAGAATCTAAAAATTATTTTAGAAAAAACAGATGTGCCTCAGCCTTCAAGAAGCAAGTGACCAGAGAGTTACAGCTAGATGGGCAGACACTAAGCATCTTACTGTTTATTCTTCAGTTTTACCCTCCAATGTGCAGATTGCTACTCTTAGAGAAAAGAATTTCCATCCATCTCCTTATGTCTCTCTTCCTGCATGCATAAAAAGAGGAAGGGCATGTTTCTCCTCTGTATAACTTACAAAGGCCCCGGTCAGATATCGTGGGGGGGAGGCGTGGCTGTTTGCCCCGGAGCAAAATACCGCACGGCAGCCAGATCAAACGTTCCGCCCGATGTCTCGCCGACATCCCGTGGTTGGGGGGAGGTGCTGATCATACCTCACTCCTGCGGCGTGGCAAAGAAGCGGCGCCGCGGGGGTTGTGTTGTTTTTTTTAGCCCAAGTGTTCGCATGCACCGTTGGGTGCTTATGCGCACCCATGGAGACTTGACAAAAAAAATTTTTGCGACGGGACATGGGCGGGCACCGGATGCCACGAGCTAACACCGGAAACGTGATCTGACGCCCGCCCTTGCCCCTCAGAGGTACTAGTTTTTTTTACAGCGCATCTTCGGAGTGAAGCCTCGGGTGAGCCACAGGAGCTCTACGCTTCCCAGATGTGGCGGTGAGATCGCGCCTGGAAAATCCGCCTATCTTTCGTCTCTCTAGCGTGCCTAATGCTCCATGTGACCGGGGCCAAAAATACGCTAAACAAAAGAGCTCTGACCTCCTACAGCAGTTTGGTGTAGTGGTTAAGTGCACGGACTCTTATCTGGGAGAACCGGGTTTGATTCCCCACTCTTCCACATGCAGCTGCTGGATGACCTTGGGCAAGCCATAATTCTGGCACAGCTGTTCTTGAAAAAGAGCAGTTTCTGTCAGAGCTTTCTCAGCCCCACCTACCTCACAGGGTGTCTGTTGTGAGAAGGGGAAGGGAAAGGAGTTTGCAAGCCGCTCTGAGACTCCTTTGGGTAGTGAAGGGCGGGGTATAAATTCAATCTCCTCCTTCTCCTCCTCCTCCTCCTCCTTCTCCTCCTCTCTGCACTCTGCAACTTAGCAAGGGATCTGGCTTAACATACCAGCTCTCCCAACAAATAAGAGGAGGGGTTACTGGTGTTATGGATAGATTCATTTGCTTTAGCTGGACAACAAAATTCTCCTGTTTTGAGTATAAAGTAAAGCACAAAATTCCATAATGCAAAGATCGGCATGGCATGTCAAAATCCCAGTCTGGCAAAGGGCGGGGGGATAGAAGCTAAATACAGATGTCATACTTTGGCCATCTGGAACCATAATGTGCCGACCCAGTGTGGGATCTATGAAAAATCTTCCTAGTCTGATGTCTATTTCTCTTTTGCACCCCACACTAGAAACATTAAGGACTGGAAAAAACAAAAAAAAATGGGTGGTGGGGAACCTAACAAAAATATGTGGGAGAATTGAAAAAAAAAAAGTCTATGAAATATTTTCTGGCTTAGTAAAATAAAATGTTTCTCAAGGCAGTTTTCCACTCTCAAAATGTATAGCATGAAAACGTCTAGTTCAATTTTTCCAATGGAAAAAATTAGGAAATTTGGAAAGACTGGGAGGAAACCTCCTATGAACCATTTTTTTCTTTCTGAGTGACAAAAACCCTGCATCATGAAATATTTCACTCTTTCTAAATGAAAAGCAAGAAAAAATCCGAGTACTTTCTTAATTTTTCAGTGGAAAAACTGGGAAAATTGGGGAGCATATGGGAAAAAACTTTCATACTATAGACATATACAACATTTTCGGTTAAAATTGATATAATTTTTGCAATGATTAATATGCTATAATGTGTTTTGTGATAATATATTACAAGAGTCCAGTGTTTTCAGTGTTATAAAATTTATCTTTATTTATTTATTTATTTTATCAGATTTATGCCCTGCCTTCCCAGCCAAAGCCGGCTCAGGGCAGCTTACACAAAAGAGTAAAAACACATAAATAACAGTTATTTGTTGTTGTTCAGTTGCACAGTCGAGTCCAACTCTTCTCGACCCCATGGACCAGATCACGCCAGGCCTTCTGGTCTTCCGCCGTCCTCTGAAGTTTGCTCAACTTCATGTTCATTGCATCGATGACACTGTCTAACCATCTCATCCTTTGCTGTCCCCGTCTTCTTTGACCTTCAATCTTTCCCAGCATCAGGGTCTTCTCCAGTGAGTGCTCCCTTCTCATTTGGTGGCCAAAGTATTTGAGCTTCAGTTTCATTATCTGGCCTTCCAGGGAACAGTCAGGGTTGATTTCTTTTAGGATTGACTGATTTGATCTTCTTGCAGTCCAAGGGACTCTCAAGAGTCTTCTCCAGCACCATAGTCCAAAGAATCTATATTTCGGTGCTCAGCCTTCCTTATAGTCCAACTCAGAAGATCATTATATCTACTACTGTGGCCAGGAATCTTGTAGAAAAAATGGTGCGGTCTTTATAGTCAACAAGAGAGTGCAAAAGTCAGTACTGGGATACAATCTCAAAAATGACAGAATGATTTTGGTCCGATTCCAAGGCAAACCATTCAACATCACAGTAATCCAAGTCAATGCCCCAACCGCTGATGCAAAAAAGGCTGAAGTGGACCGGTTCTATGAAGACCTACAACACCTCATAGAACTAACACCAAAAAATGATGTCCTCATCATCATAGGGGACTGGAATGCTAAATTAGGAAGTCAAAAGGAAACCGGAATAACAGACAATTTTGGCCTTGGAAAGCAAAATGATGCAGGGCAAAGGTTAACAGAGTTTTGTCAAGAGAACACACTGGTCATAGCGAACACCCTTTCCCAACAACCTAAGAGGCGACTCTACACATGGACATCACCAGATGGGCAACACCAAAATCAGATTGACTATATAATTTGCAGTCAAAGATGGAGAAGCTCTATCCAG
>NW_015167572.1:5837-28503 GCF_001447785.1 Gekko japonicus | reverse complement strand
TGACACTGTCTAACCATCTCATCCTTTGCCGTCCCCGTCTTCTTTGACCTTCAATCTTTCCCAGCATCAGGGTCTTCTCCAGTGAGTGCTCCCTTCTCATTTGGTGGCCAAAGTATTTGAGCTTCAGTTTCATTATCTGGCCTTCCAGGGAACAGTCAGGGTTGATTTCTTTGAGGATTGACTGATTTGTTCTTCTTGCAGTCCAAGGGACTCTCAAGAGTCTTCTCCAGCACCATAGTTCAAAAGAATCTATTCTTCGGCGCTCGGCCTTCCTTATAGTCCAGCTCTCGCAGCCATACATGACTACTGGGAATACCATTGCTTTGACCATGCGGACTTTTGTTGGCAGGGTGATGTCTCTACTTTTTATCATGCTGTTTAGGTTCGCCATCGCTTTCCTCCCAAGGAGCAGGCGTCTTTTAATTTCATGGCTGCAGTCACAGTCTGCGGTGATCTGGGATCCCAGGAACGTGAAGTCTGTCACTACTTCCACGACTTCCCCTTCTATTTGCCAAGGAGTGATGGGGCCGGATGCCATGATCTTAGTTTTTTTGATGTTGAGCTTCAAGCCCACTTTTGCGCTCTCCTCTTTTACTCTGAGCAAGAGGCTCTTTAGATCCTCTTCACTTTCAGCCATTAGAGTGGTATCATCTGCATATCTGAGGTTGTTGATCTTTTCCCCAGCAATCTTAATTCCCGCTTGTGATTCATCCAGGCCAGCATTTCGCATGATGTACTCTGCATATATATTAAATAAGCAAGGTGACAGTATACATCCTTGTCGTACTCCTTTTCCTATGCTGAACCAATCAGTTGTTCCGTATCCGGTTCTAACTGTCGCTTCTTGGCCCTTATACAGGTTTCTCAAGAGACATGTGAGGTGGTCTGGTACTCCCATCTCTTTAAGGACCTGCCATAGTTTGTTGTGATCCACACAGTCAAAGGCTTTAGCATAGTCAATGAAGCAGAAGTAGATATTTTTCTGGTACTCTCTTGCTTTCTCCATAATCCAGCGAATGTTGGCAATATGATCTCTCGTTCCTCTACCTCTTCGAAACCCAGCTTGTACTTCTGGTAGTTCTCTATCCACGTACTGTTGAAGCCTAGCTTGTAGGATCTTGAGCATGACCTTGCTAGCGTGTGATATGAGTGCAATTGTGCGATAGTTTGAACATTCCTTGGCATTGCCCTTCTTTGGGATTGGAATGTATACTGATCTTTTCCAATCCTGTGGCCACTGTTGCGTTTTCCAAATTTGCTGGCAAATGGAGTGCAGAACTTTAACAGCATCCTCTTCTAAGACTTTGAATAGCTCAGCTGGGATACCATCACCTCCACTAGCTTTGTTGTTAGTAATGCTTTCTAAGGCCCATTTAACTTCACATTCCAGGATGTCTGGCTCGAGGTCAGTGATTATACCGTCGTGGTTGTCAAGGACATCGAGGTCTTTCTTGTATAGTTCTTCTGTGTATTCTTGCCATCTTTTCCTAATCTCTTCTGCTTCTGTTAGGTCCCTACCGTTTTTGTCCTTTATCATGGCCAGCTTTGCATGGAACGCTCCCTTGATTTCTCCAATTTTCTTGAAGAGATCTCTAGTCCTTCCCATTCTATTGTTTTCTTCTATTACTTTGCACTGTTCATTCAGGAAGGCCTCCTTATCTCTCCTTGCTGTTCTCTGGAAATCTGCGTTCAGTTGGGTAAATCTTTCCTTTTCGCCTTTGCCTTTCGCTTTCCTTCTTTCCTCTGCTATTTGTAAAGCCTCATCAGAAAGCCATTTTGCTTTCTTGCATTTCTTTTTCTTTGGTATGGTGGTGATTGCTGCCTCCTGTACGATGTCACGAACCTCTGTCCATAGTTCTTCAGGCACTCTATCTATCAAATCCAGACCCTTGAATCTATTCTTCACCTCTACTGTATATTCATCAGGGATGCGATCTAGGTCAAACCTGAATGGCCTCGTGGTTTTCCCGATTTTCTTCAGTTTAAGTCTGAATTTTGCAATGAGTAGCTCATGATCTGAGCCACAGTCAGCTCCAGGTCTTGTTTTTACTGACTGGATAGAGCTTCTCCATCTTTGACTGCAAATTATATAGTCAATCTGATTTCGGTGTTGCCCATCTGGTGATGTCCATGTGTAGAGTCGTCTCTTAGGTTGTTGGAAAAGGGTGTTCGCTATGACCAGTGTGTTCTCTTGACAAAACTCTGTTAACCTTTGCCCTGCTTCATTTTGCTTTCCAAGGCCAAACTTGTCTGTTATTCCGGTTACCTTTTGACTTCCTACTTTAGCATTCCAGTCCCCTATGATGATGAGGACATCATTTTTTGGTGTTAGTTCTAGGAGGTGTTGTAGGTCTTCATAGTCATGGCAGACCCTAGGAGTAACAGAAGTGTTCTGGGAATGGAATGACAGGCTCCGGAGTGGAATGACAGCCCCTGGGGGTAGCAGGAGTGTTCTGGAACTGGAATAAGAGACCACGGAGTGGAATGACAGCCCCCAGGTGTAGCAGGAGTGTTCTGGAACTCAAATGACAGGCCCCAGAGTGGAATGACAGCCTCTGGGGGTAGCAGGAGTGTTCTGGGAGTGGAATGACAGGCCCAATGGTGGAATGACATCCCCATGGAGTAAGAGGAGTGTCCTGAAACTGGAATGCCAGGCCTATCATTTCAGTCCCAGGACACATCTCCTACCCCCTGGACTGTCATTCCACTTTGGAGCCGGTTATTCCAGTCCCAGAATACTCCTGCTAACCCCAGGGGCTACCATTCCACTGTGGGGCCTCTAATTCCAGTCCCAGAACACTCCAGTAACCCCCAGGGGCCATCTAGTGATGAACAATCTAGTGATGAGCAGAGGTCCATCAGTGGCTATTAGCCACAAGGTATAGATAGGGGCTCTGGGGCAAATGATGCTCTGTCTTCTTGGAGCTTGGAGGGGTCAACAGTGGGAGGACTTCTAATGTCCTGGCCCCACTGGTGGACCTACCAATGGCACCTGGTATTTTTGGCCACTGTGTGACAGAGTGTTGGACTGGATGGGCCTTTGGCCTGATCCAACATTGGCGTCTCTTATGTTCTTATGTTAACAATAGATTGTGATTAGATACCTGAAAAAAAGACAAAGCGTACAGCTCCCCTAATACTAACTTGAAAGCAGAGGCACAGCAGTTCTAAACCACATGGGATAACAGTGGCACCAGGCTGATTCTAAAATGCATGTAGATTCGGCCTAAATGTGCTGAACATGCTGGCAGTCCTACTTATTGTGACTCCATGAGAAAGTTTCTGTCCAAATAGTACTTTCTTGTGTTTACTACAGATTTTGTTTTCTGTATTCAACTTTTAGTTTTCCCTATCTCAAAGATGGCAAGAAATAAAGATACATTTGCTATGGTAGCATAAGGTGCAGCAGTTTCCAAATCTTTCTCAAGTACTGGGATACTTTCAGTTTTTCTTATAGAAAATTAAGAATTTCACATTTCATAAATATGCCAAATAGTACAGTATGCTATATGCTAACTAAGTTAAAAATTACGCACTCTCTGTTGTAAAATTGGTAAAAGAAGTTTTGGGTAGACAGGAAAATAAGTATTTATTTTATTTATTTATTTGTTACATTTATACCCCGCCCTCCCCCGAAGGGCTCAGGGCGGCTTACACGGCAAGAAACTTGCTCATAAAAACATCAGATGGTTTAGTAAATTTAAACATAATATAAAATTTAAAAACCCAATCCAACAATAAAATGCTCAAACTAAACAGCATCCCTTCAAAAGTATCAGAGAGGACAAACCACACACCAAACAGTCCCCGGTAGGCATTGCATAGTAGATGTTAAGCAGATGTTCCTCCTACCCTCCTAGGGCCCTCACCCCCCACATTGATGTTAATATAGCGGGGGGGGGAGGGGGAGGGGTTTCTCAAAACTCTACCCCCCCCCAGCTTCAAATTTACTAGTAATTTTACATCTCTATGCCATGTTAGTTTTGTACACTACACTCTTTGGGGGCCATAAGTCCTACCATTGTGTTCTCAGGGTTCTCACCTTGGTAAGAGTTGCAGATTGCTCCCAAGGAATCATATAGATCCTGTTTTGAATCACTGCTGGAAACGTTGTACACAAACAGCACTGTCTTTTCCAGCATAGGCAAGATGGGCTTAAAATTAAATGTGAACTGTTAGCTAGTAGAAAATTAATTATTGGTCAATTAGCTGTACATCCAACATCATGTTATATAATATCACCAGCATTCATGATTATATTCAGCTGTAATGTATACATTGTCATTCTTATTTTGCTGAAATTCACAATAACACAATGAAAACAGTGATGTTTCTGGAACAGAATTTACGGCATATTTTTCTTTATAGAAAGCCACACAGAATGTCTTTATTAAAAATAGAAGAAAGGGAAAGGTTATGAGGGAAATGAAGATAAAACTGAAAGGGCATCTCAGTTTACTAGATGTTATCTAAGATGTTAGAACAGGGGGTTTCAGAACAGGATCTTTTTTTTTTTTTAGTTTGGGGAAAAAAATTAGTATTGCAGATAAAGATGGAAGAATGGTGACTTTTTTGTCTTGTGCATTCATTGTCTTGAATCAGCCTATTGTTTATATCTATGACTCCACAGCACATGTGGGAGTTCAGTTCACTGCTGGCAGCATTCTATTTTCATTTCTTTCTTCCAGATTCCAATGTGTTTCCAAACATCTATTTCCTACATTTCTGAGAGCTCTTCAAAACCTTAGTGGATATTTTAGGAATGCACGACCTGCATTTCTGGCATGGCTGAACTTTCTGCAGAAGCAACATGCCCTGATATTTACAATGATAAGGAGCCCAAAGGTACTATTATATATCCTAACTCCAATGAGTGTCTTCCTCTTTGCCTTTTTTTTTGGCCATCAAGTCGCAGCCAGCTTATGGCAACCCCGTGGGGTTTTCAAGCTAAGGGACATTCAGAGGTGGTTTGCCGTTGCCTGCCTCTGCGTAGCAACCTTGGACTTCCTTGGCGGTCTCCCATCCAAATACTAACCAGGGCCAACCC
This sequence comes from Gekko japonicus, assembly GCF_001447785.1. Lineage (NCBI taxonomy): Eukaryota > Metazoa > Chordata > Lepidosauria > Squamata > Gekkonidae > Gekko > Gekko japonicus. Next base: position 23,456 of record NW_015167572.1, on the reverse strand, counting down.
TGCTTAGCTTCCAATATCTAATGAGACTGGACTATCCTGGGCTATCCAGGTCAGGTTCTTTGCATAATGCAGCATAATTTCCGGGGGGAAAGTGAGGTGAGAAGAGGACTTACTAACCTTCCCTCACAGCATTTCCCTTTCAGCTTCACCTGCTGTGATTGTAGGGTTGCCAGGCCACATTCTGCCACCCCCAAGAAAATTTATGAGGCTGGGACAGTCACCCAGTATCATTCCAGTGCACTAAACTATAGAGTTTTTGCAAATCTAGAGCACCTTCCGGTTTTCACACTGGCAGGCTCCCTCATTTCCCTTCATTTTCTTCCTGCCCTCATTTCAGGTGCTCAATGCAAAAAAGGAAAACTATGGATATGAGTCCAAATGGGGGAAAAAACAATAACCATAGAACAATAACTAATTAACTCTTTTTTTGTATAAAGTTAATATACCGATTTACTAAATACATAAATATCAAATAATAGAAATAACACCTCTGTGTCCATTTAACAAAATCATTTATACAATGGTAGTCTACTGGTTAACAAATCCCTTTAAATCACTAAATTCTTATGAACAAATATATAGAAAAGCTAATAAATACTAAGAAACAGCACAATAAAGCTAAGGGAGGGCAGGAAGAGTTGCATCAGTGCTCAATTCTTGTGGCCCGTTCTTACATGCCCAGGGAAATCCTGATCACCACTTCGGGGTCAGGAAGGAATTTTTCTCCAGGCCAGTTTGGTTGGAAATCCTGGAGGTTTTTGTCATCTTCTGGGTGTGGAACATTGGTCACTGAGGGTTGGTGGTGGTGGTGGGTATTTGTGAATTTCCTGCATTGTGCAGGAGGTTGAACTAGAAGACCCTGGAGGTCCCTTCCAACTCTATGATTCTAAGTATCCTTTTTAAAATATTATAACGCTGTACACTCTGACAGTGCATGAATACTTTTATTCCTCTAAGCTTTCTGTGAAATGAGTAATAAAAATGAGTCATAAAGACAAAATTTGTCTCAGATGATGTTTAAAGGCTTCTTCTCCATACAAAGGCAGTCTCCAGTCTTACAGGGGGCTAGCTGGAGAACCTGTTTTGTAGAACTGTTTATTAGTATTCATATTGAATAAAACAGAATGCGAGTTACTTAACCCATTAAACATCTGGTATCCAATATTAGAACAAATCAATATAGATAAATTCGACTGGGAATCAATCAGAGAAGCAAAATTCAAACTTATGATGTACAGTTAAGTAAAATATAGATTTATGTAACATAGTTTGCTAGTTTGAATCAACTGTTACTAAAGTGTAATTTTGACTTCTCCTTTCAGACTTTGTTTGAATTGTACAAATTATTCTTAATTATGTTTTTGAAGACACTAACTGCTTTTCTCTCTGAACTTTTGTTTGATCTGAGAAAATGTAATAGCATTTATATTTTTAAAAAATAGTATTCATATTGATTCGCTTTTCTATATATTTATAGAAAATATTATTTGATGTTTTTGTATTTAATACATTGGTATATTAAAAATAAATCTGCTCAAGAGTTAATTAGTTATTGTTCTATGGTTATTGCTTTTCCCATGTGGACTCTTTTCAGGTGCTGGCAGACAATGGCTGGGTTTGCTGCTATCGCAGAACTGGCAATCCTACCTGACTGCTTTGCCCCCACTCCAAGGTCCAAAATCGAGGCAGAACACTTAGGCACCCTTTCCCCATATTCTGCCTCTCTTCTGGAAATCATACACACCTAGCCTTTCTTAGCCTTGGAGAGAAGTTGAGTTGAGCCTTGAAAGACAAATGATGCCATTCCACAATTAGGGTGGAAGCGTAGCAGCACACCGGATGAGAGACTGGCACCTTTGACCAAAGCTCTAACCATTCTGTATTACTCACAACTACTGCTGGCACCCCACGGGACTTGGCATTATATTATTTAGAAGAACACAATTCTTGAGGCTTGCCACAGCCAGGATAGCAAAATATGAGTGCTTTAAGGAAAGGAAAGTGAAACATTTAGGGATGTACTCAGTGCTGTAGCATTGTATACCTAAAAAAAGGGACATTGATTTCATAAAAACACCATGTCTTCAAAGCATCTAATCTATAGCAGGTTCTGGGGGGGAAATTGAATATTTCTTCTCGTGATCTCCCTCCTCCCTATGCCATTGCACTGTCTGGACGTGTGTTTTGAACATGCATTTCAATTTGCCTGTTAGAGGAACTGCCGTTGTGGCCTTGAGGCTCCCTTTCCCTGAGGAAAGGAGAGGAATGTATGTGATAGTGGTGCATTTACTAGATCTGAGAGGATAGTGGGGAATAAAAGACTTCTTTCTCTTTTGAGAACTGACTCTTTTTCAAGGCTGCGGGGAGAGATAGAAACAGGCCAAAATCCAGCCACAAGTCTGCATTGGAGAATTCATATGCTGCCTTAGAACAAAAAAAGCAAATGTGGATCTGGAGGCATAAGCAACTGTAGCGTTTGAAGTTGTATTTATTATGTGAGCCAAGTGTTATCCATTCTGGAAATTAATGCATTATTGTATAGCATTATAGTATCAAAAAGATCTTGATTACAAGTTTAATGGGATACTTTTGTGGGGCATGAGAAGGGTGAATTCCTAAAGGGATTCTGAAGACTGTAATAACAGCAGACTTTAATCCAGCCATTATAGAAGTCTTCTAATTTTCTAACAGGATAAGGAATTCTCAGGAATATTTATTTATTTTATTTATTCATTTATTGGATTTATTAATCGCCCCATCCTGGCTCGTGCCAGGCTCTGGGCAATGTACAAGACACAGTGCCATAAAATACAAAACACAAAACATTAAATTTACACACAACATTAGTAAAATCTCAGTTCAGATAAAAATCCAAGATGGCGATTTCCCTATATTATTATGGGTCCCGGTTCTGAACTACTGATCCCTTTTTCTTCTGGGGGGGGGGAAGGGAACTCAGAATATAGAGGAGAGAGGAAAGAAGGGTGCCAGCCAGTGGGTAACCATTGCTGCCTTCAATCAAAAGACTGGCGGAACCTCTCTGCCTTAGAGGCCCTGCGGAATTGCATCAGATCCTGCAGGGCCCTGAGGTCATTTGGCAGAGAGTTCCACCAGGTTGGGGCCAGGACCAAAAAGGCCCTGACCTTGGTTGAGGACAGCGGGACATCTCTGGGGCCATGGATCACCAGGAAGTTGTTTGAAGAGCGTAAAGCTGTCCTGGGGACATACCGGAGAAGATGGTCCCACAGATACGTTGGTCCCAGACTGTTCAAGGCCTTAAATGTCAATACCAAAACCTTTAACTTGACTCAGTACTTCACTGGAAACCAGTGTAGCTGGCACAGCACCGGTTGTATATCTGCCACCCGTGATTTTCCCATCAGGACTCACGCTGCTGCGTTCTGGATCATCTGGATTTTCCAGGTCAGTCTCAAGGGTAGGCCAGCATAGAGTTACAGTGGTCTAGTCTGGAGGTGACTGTTGCATGGATTACCGTGGCTAGGTCAGGGTGCAACAGGAAAGGAGCCAGTTGTTGGGCTTGGTAAAGATGAAAGAATGCTAGCCTAGTGACATGTGTGACCTGGGCCTCCATTGATAGGGAGGCATCCAAAGTCATGCCTAAGCTCTGTCCTGCTCCGGGGGTCAAGGGCCATGAGGGCCAGACCCCAGAACCCCCAGCAAACCCCACAAGACCCCCACCATACGCCTTACCAGACAGGGGATGACCCAGCGATCCAGTGTGAGAGACGGGGGCGGTGACCCCATTTAACGCACGCCACACCGGCCGCACCACGGGACAAGACCGGGGCCCGCGGAGCGGCCTCTGGGAAGAAGAGGAGCAAGACAGTGGGGCTAACGGGCCGAGAGCGAGTGCCGAGTGGCGAAAGCAGCAGCGGAGTGGTGGCAGCGGCGCGGCACAGAGGACGCCAGGGCCGGCTGCGGCATACCAACCTCCACCCTGGAGACGCCCGACCGGCGTCTCAGTAAATAAAGAGGGGCATGTCCCAAGCCAGGGGGTGGAGGGGCGGTCCCGGGAGCGGGGCGGGGAGATAAAAGGGCAGGGTGGAGAAGGGGCCGGGGAGGAGGAGCATGCTGTGACATTGAGGGAAACGGAGAGAGAGAAAGAACGGCAAGCAAGAGAGAGAGCAGGAAACATTCACAGCATGTGGGCAGAGGGACGCTCGGGGTAATCTTAACCCCATCCCCTGCCTTTCTGAGGACCCTCTCTCCCTCTCCCTTTTTGGACTCAACCACCTTCTGGACCGTCCGTCCTGCCAGAGCCCAGCCCAGACCTCAGCAACACGGCCACAGGAGGCGCTACCCCGAGGACCAAGAGAGGACGCGACAGCTCTTAATGGATAGCGTTGGGGTCAATGGTACCCCATCCAGACCTGGAAGCCTAGGCTCCAATCTTGAGGACCCACCCCCCAGCCACAGAACCTCCGTCTTTGTCAGAATCAGTCTCAGCCTGCTCTTTTTTAACCATCCCACCACAGCCTCCATTTCCTTAGCCAGATTTTGTGGTGTGGTTTTATTTATTTATTTATTTATTTATTTAACTTTTACCCCACCATCCCCACCAAGGTTGTCGGCTGGCTGTCCAATAACAGATATAGCTGGGTGTCATCAGCATATTGATGACACCCAAGTCTGAAATTCCTTGCCAGCTGGGCGAGGGGGCGCATATAGATGTTAAATAACATTGGGGAGAGGAGTGTCCCCTGAAGAACCCCACATGATAAGGGTCTCCTAGAGGACACACCGTCACCCAGCACCATTTGAAATATGCATCCCACGCCATGTAGTAGTGCCTTTTACTGAGACCATTGGTCCATCCAACCCATTATTGTCTTCTCTGACTAACCATGTCTCTCCAGTGCTTTAGTGTGGTTGAGTCTTCCTGGATGGATATTGAGCATTTCAGCATGAGTATGACCACCAGATGAACTTACTTTGATCAGACACATTCATGAATTTGGCTTTTGATCAAATTGATACTTTTTTAAAAAATATATCGAAATTCATCCTGAGCCAACTAGCTCTGCACTTCCACAGATTTTCCCACAAACTCGGGGGCTCCCCCATATTGGTAGAAAAATTATCCTTGCCTATACCTGTCCCCACTGTGATATAGGGTAAGAATTAGGTGCATTGGAGAAGAATAATGTGAAGTACTGGTTTACCTGTTAGTCTAGGTTGGCCAAAATTTCAGCCTGATCACAAATCCTGTAACCTAATGCTCCCATGATACAAATGTAGGGACCATGAAGAACCACCCATATCAACATATTTATAGATTTCCAGAACTTAATTTCTCAAACACTGTAGCTCAAGGCTGTGGTCCTGCACCTAATAACAAATGTTTACTTCCACTGAGGAAAATAAACTTCTAAACAAAAGCAGAGGTCATAATTGCAACCAGGTTAGCACCTGAACAGATGAGGGAAAGATTAGAAGGGAGTAGAGAAAGACTATGGTGAACAACTCATTATGACAAATACTGGAAAGATCAACTCTGGAGAGGTGGCTAATTCAGCCGACAAAGGACATAAAGCTATCCAGCCTAACTGTCTATATTACTACTTTGTCTTCTTTGAATTATCACCTAAAGGAATAGTGGTCAAAACAGATGTCTGAGTGGGATATAGTTATAGAACCTTTTAAAATTCTTTGCTCCTAAGTTACTAAATACCTGTGGTTTCTGGAAACCCTTTCAGGCACAATAATTTTGGGTATGAGATGGACTTGGTAACTGTCATGGCTCAGGTGGGCTGTCACCTGAAGCTGCCACCACTCTGGTTCCAGGCTCCCTTGAGAAGGCCTAGAGCACCCTCTCAGACCTTCTTATTTCCCTTTTGGCTGAATAATAGGCGTGAGAACCAGGCAGAGTGAACAATGAAAATAGTTTATTGTATAGAAGGTCAAACAACAAGGTGCAGAATAATAACAGTAAGTGGGTGAAAAGAAAAGAAATCAAATGCCCTAATGTGTCTAAATATATACTGTCCCTAGCTCACTATTCCAAGTGGCACTAGACTACTCACCCTTCCCTCAGGATGAGGGTCTCTTCCCTACAGCAGCCTCAGTCCCTTCTGACTCTGTCCCTTGGGAAGAAGAATAGCCTTTCCTGCTGCACCAGGTCTTTTATTCCAAGCCCTCCTCTTTTCCTATTGGTCAATTTTGGCTCCAAAACCTCTCAGGGGCTTCTGGGAGTTCTAGACCCAGCCTCACCTACTGCTAGCCAGGCTCCCTGGGCCTAGTAGGCCTCTGGTGGCACAGCCCAGCTCAAGACAGCAACGCTCTCACTCTGTCTCAAAAAAGATGTCTACATCTCTTTTGGATTTGCTGTCCTACTGTACCATTATAATTTCTGCTGTCTACATTATTTTATTGCCTTATGGTTTTGACTCTGTTGTGATTGCGGCGTCTCATCGGCTCAACTGGATCTGGTTACGAAGCACTCTAAGCACCCCCCCCCATGCCATCTAGTGATGAAGACTTGAATTGACCAGATTGGAAGAATTTCTTGAACAAGCATCACTCTAGCAAAAAGAAAGATGGCGTCAAGACTGCTTTAAAAATGAAGATGCACAAATGACCTTAGTAGACCATACACTGGACATGAGTCAGTAGTGTGATGTGGTAGCTAAAAAGGCAAATGTGATTTTGGGCTGTATCAACAGAAGGATAGTGTCCAGATCACATGAAGCAGTGATATTGTCACGGGCTGGAATGCAGGCTCAACGAGCGAGAGATAGTCCAAGTCCAGACCAAAGTCAAAGCCAAGGGGTAGCAAGACAGGAACCGAGTAACAGAGTCCAAAGCACAAACCGAAAGTGTAGTTGTCAAAGCTGAGGTTGAGGAGCCAAAAGAATCAGAGGACAAGTCAGGAACCGGAACACGGGCAAGGTGGGCGTGGAAGCATTCGTCAAGCGGACTAGTTGCTGGCACGAGGAACTAGCACAGAATGGGGAACTAAATACCCCTCGAGGCTGCTGTCAATTAGCGTTCAGCGCATGCATCCCGACTCCTGCCAGAACTCAGGGCTGAGGGACCACCTGCTGCACAGGTGCTTTGCCGGGATCCTTTGCCGGGATGCTAAGTCCTGACGGAGCCGGCTCCACAGACGTGCCACCTGCAGAGGCGAGTTGGGGGGGCTGTCTTCTGTGCATCGTTCCTCCTCAGCTGTTGCTGGGACAGGTGGTAAGGATGCACCAACGGGCTCATCAGGAACAGGTGCGGGTTCTGCTGGGGCCGGGAGCTCATCCTCAGCAGCACTCATGACAGATATCACATTACTCTGCTCTGGTTAGACCTCACCTAGAGTATTGTGTTCAGTTTGGGGCACCACAATTTCAGAAGGATATAGACAAGCTGGAACATGTCCAGAGGAGGGCAACAAAGATGGTGAGGGGTCTGGAGTCCAAGTCCTGTGAGGCTGAAGGAGATGGGTATGTTTAGCCTGAAGAGGAGATGACTGAGAGGTGATATGATACCCATTTTCAAGTACTTGAAGGGCTGTCATATAGAGGATGGTGCAGAGTTGTTTTCTGTTGCCCCAGAAAGTCATACCGGAACCAATGGGGTGAAATTAAATCAAAACAGTTTTCAGTTAAACATTAGGAGGAACTTCCTGACAGTTAGACTTCAGTGGAACAGGCTTCCTTGGGAGGTGGTGGGCTCTCCTTCTTTGGAGGTTTTTAAGCAGAGGCTAGATGGCCATGTGACAGCAATGTTGATTCTGTGAACTTAGGCAGATCATGAGGGGGAGGGCAGGAAGTGTTGCCTCAGTGCTTAGTTCTTGTGGCCCTTTCTTACATGTCCAGGAAAATGCTGATTGCCACTCTAGAGTCAGGAAGTAATTTACTCCAGGCCAGTTTGGCCAGGGATCATGGAGAGTTTTGTTTTGTTTTTTGCCATCTTCTGGGCATGGAGCAGGAGTCACTGGGGGTTGTGGGGGGGAGGTATTTGCGAATTTCCTGCATTCTGCAGGGGGTTCGACTAGATGACCCTGGAGGTCCCTTCCAACTCTATGATTCTATGATTCTAAGCGCCTTACCAGGCTTTTCTTGTGACTGTTTGGAGGCCAGAGCTGCTGAACTGTTCGTTAAAAATGAAGGGAGCTTTGACTCTTGAAAACTTATACCCTGGACATCTTGTTGGTCTTTAAGGTGCTGCTGGCTTCGAATCTGAGACACAATGAAGAAACTGCATGTATTTGTAGCCCTTGGTCATCCCTGTTTGATGCTTATGCTCTCCAGAGTTTCCTATCACATCATTTCTCTTAATGTGGTAATATTTTAACCTCTGCTCTAGCTAATATATGTAGGTAGGACTTCTTGGAGATCATTTATGAGAAGTTTGAAAGGAAGGGGTGATGACTTCCGTCTGTCAAAAGAATAGTCAAGCAATTGTGTTAAGAGCGACTTAGGCATGACCATTAAGGAGCAGTTACATTGAAAATGGCTGTGAGACCAGAGAAGGCTGCTAAAGTCCAACCATGGAAGTGCAGGGATTGAAATTCTCTGTAATTGGGGCAATGGCTCAGGGAAATGCCTGCAGCTAATTTGGACATGTAACTAAACCTCTTTAGCAGTGAAATCATACAATTCTATGTGGCATGCCTTTCAAAAAAAGAAAAAGAACTCTTACAGCTAAAATTAATATGTTGGGGAGCAAAATCAAATTATTTCTTTATTTGTGTGTTAAATACATAATCTTTACATAGAAAAAATGTCCCAGTTCAGCTCAAGTAGCCTCTGTCTGCAACTGGTATATCCAGACATTTCAATGGAGCGTGAATGAGCATTTGATACAGATGTAGAGATATATCCAAATGTGATTCTACAGTCATTCCAGGAGCTTATTTCCATACACAGATCTCCTCTGCCAGGAATGGGGTGAAATAGTATTGCAGATCTTAGTGAACTCACTGATAAACGTAGAGCTAGATAGATGATGATAGATGATAGATAGATAGATAGATAGATAGATAGATAGATAGATAGATAGATAGATAGATAGGGAAGGAAGGAAGGAAGGAAGGAAGGAAGGAAGGAAGGAAGGAAGGAAGGAAGGAGAAGAGAAGAGAAGATGAGAGGAGAAGAGAAGAGAAGAGAAGAGAAGAGAAGAGAAGAGAAGAGAAGAGAAGAGAAGAGAAGAGAAGAGAAGAGATTTATACCCTGCCCTTCACTACCCAAAGGTGTAGGTGGAACAAAAGGGGGCTCCCCCAGCCACCCTATAGCCCCAATTACCCAGGCAGCACTCCATCAACCACCAAAGGCCATGTTCAAGTAAAATGGGCAGGCATCACTCCCCACTGATTTGGCACTACCAGCAGCGCCCCAGGACTACTGCTTGAAGAGGCATTAGGCATGGCCACCCCGCCATTCCCCGCTGAACCCCAAGGTCCCCAAAGCCAAACCTTTCTCCCAGAAGAAACGTCCAAGTTACCTGTCCCCACTGTGGCCACAATAGCCATGTCGACAGGTGCAACCTCAGTCACTGACCCTTGACCCAACACCCCTTCAAGTGCCACAGCTCCCTGGTCAGGCCCCACTTCATCATTCCCCGCAGAAGGAGTTGAGGTGGAGGACCCTTCTAAAGCTGAAAGACGGGCCAACGCTGACCGGTTAAATTGGGAGAACTGAGACCATTGCACCAAATGAGGAATTTCTACCCTCCCCCGTGCATTCTCTAATGCCTCCAAGTGTTCCAAAATTAACCGGCGCTCTTGTTCTGTCTCCTCCTCGGACGAGCCTCAGGCACACTTTTGGGGGAAGCCTTGGAGGTGGTTTGTGATTCCTTAGTGGGACCTTTTCCTTTACCAGATGCCATCCTGGCCTGACTACAATGGCACAAACAAAATGGCACCACCCATCTTCGTGCATGCAGTATAAGGCCCGCGCCTAACCCAGCATAGGGCTGCCATGGAAGATGAAGTGGGAGCACGCAAAAACACCAAAAGAAAGAGCAGGTTAAGGCGGCAGGAAATCATGAGGTGGGGGGGGGAAGGGGGGAAGGTTAAAGGAAAGGAAAGAGTCACCCTTCACCAAAACCTCACAGCTAGTTCCCTTGGAACCCTAATCCCACACCAAACCAAACCACGTCCAAACGAATGCCAGACTCCAAATCGGTTGAGCAGGAGCAATGATCCTCCTTGTCAGCTGATAGCAAAAAGACTGCCCTGAAGGGGAGTGCTGTGCTAATAAGCACTAAGCTCCGCCTCCAGCAGAATACCCGTATGAGTGGGAATCACCCTAAAAACAGGTCTCTCTCCTTCCATGTGTGCAAAGGAGGCCCTCCATCCGTATGCAACCTGTGGGTTGCCACCTGTTAGGGCCGTATAATGAAAGCTCCTCATGTGCTCTTCATGATGGTCAGGTGATAAGTTATTCGTACCTGACATGTCCTCATATTGACCTCTGTTGTGTGATGAGGGAACAGTTTCCATATTCTGAGTTGTGGAAAGTGCCATTATGTGGAAGAACGTCACTGCTACACTGCTGTGGGTATGTGTGTCTTTTGACACTGGACATCACAGGTAACACAGCCCTAGACTGAAACATAATTGAAATAGGTTTGATATATCATTTTGTTCCATTGTTTTATTGAATCAATTCAAAATGTATTTTATCCTCTTGCTGTGAAAGACACATTTGGTGCCCTTTGACAGTTAAGTGTTGTCAAATCTCATGACCCAGTAAGAAATTTATAACATTGAAAGGCATCCAGGATATAAAGATAACATCAAGGAAAGATGAACTGATCATGGACAACCAGAAAGATTAAAGGAAGAAAGCAAAATATGTGCGCGTGGGATGGCATTGCTGAGTGTACACAAACAGAACAAAGCATGACATAAATCAGCTTCCAAATAAGTCGTCCTTCCGATTGTCATGACATAACCTGTGGCTGGATTGCAGAACCTCGCACAGGCTAGCACTTGAAAAAATATTAGATTTACTGCTCAGATGTCACTTTGTATGGAAGAATATCATTGTCCCATGTAATCCTTCATTACTAGGTTGACTGACCTTTGACTGAAAAGTGCTGACAGGGTCCTGTAAACTCTGGAAGTGATAGCACCATTTTATATTATAGAGGAGGTGCAAACAGATACAGAGCACAATATTGTATGATAAGAACACCAGCTAAACGCTAAGGGGGAGAAAAGAGATTCATAATATGAGAATGCCTATTTATTAAGAACAACCAAACTGGCAAAAAACTGTGTAAGCTTTCGCGTTCTCTAGAACTTTTCATTGGATTGGATGTCAACAAAACACAAAATGGTTGGAAGGGAAAGATTGTCAGGCCTTTATCTTTTGTCTAGTTTTTGCAAGCTGAGGGTGGAGGAGCATTAGTTAGCAGAGAGATGTTGTTATCAGACACCATGGACTTGTGGGAAGAAGAAAACAACAAAGCCTCCATTCTGAATATAACAAATCAATTATTAATCCAATGTCTCTCTAATACCAAAAAAACAGATCCTGCAAAAGGCTGAGAGTACAAAAACAATGTAGTAGATCTTATATTAACAATACTGGAGATTCATTTTGTTTGATGGATGAGGTAAACAGTCTGTGGGAGCTAGGGCTTGATTAATCATTAAGGCCACCAGGAAAAGGACAGGTGAGCTGATGGCCTCAAGTGCTGCCTTCTGCTGGGAGCCCCCCTAGCCCCAAGTAAGTGGTGACCCACACCCTGTGTGGGATGGGAAACAGCTACCACTACCACAAAGTGGCAGCCTTCACCCCATGATTTGAGGGAAAGGAAGTATGCAGTCCCACTATGCCCTGGGCCAGGTGAGTAAGGTGGTGTGAAACCCCCACCATCCCTGCACAGCAAAGGCCAAGCTGCTTGTGGTGAAGGCCAGGCTACATGTGGCACAGGTTCTTTCTCTCTCCCTCCTTTGCAAGGGTGCGACCATGGGCAGGGCCAGGGTGGGCTGGGGTGGTTGTTCACTAAAATATTTAGGAGTGGTTCATCCTCAAGTTTCTTTATAGAGACAGAGATAATTTCAAATAGAAGATATTCTCACTCCATTTTGTTTGGTTGTGGTGTCTAAACCACAACCCTGCAATGGCACCTATGTGGCAGCCCTGTGATGAAGCTATGACAGACCCCTGCTTCTTCTTCATTGTGAGGCAGATTTTTCCTGCCAAACCGCTTAGTTCCCTTCAGGTACTGAGCTAGCCCCCTAGTAGCATGATAATATTTGCGGCTTTATAAGTGGGAATGTCCCATCATGCGACAAAATCTAACTTGGCTTTTGCCCAGGCTAGGAACTTGTCAGGAGAAAATAGGAGCCCTCTTTTTAGATCACTTGAAATGGCACTGGAGACTGTGTAACAGTGAACAATAATAAAGATTATATTTAATAGGCAGGGATGGTATGGGGTAGTCAGGTATTAGAAAGGCTGAGGTAAACGTTGTTGGTTAAACTGTATACTTTTCAGTTGACAGACAAGATGGTGTTGTAGCAGCTTATTTTTTTACAAATTCTTGGTTCTTATCAGTGAGAAATTATTGATTATTTTAAATTTCAGTAACAATGTTTCTGCATATAGTTTCCTAATAACTGCTCAGGTCTTCTGGAAAAGTCACTGTTTTAGGGTGCGTTCAGACGCGCCATTTGATCTGGTGTTGTGACTGCTCAGCAACAGATTTTATATGCACAATCACATAGTCAACATCCACCTCCCATCCCCAGCCATTGGTTTCCAGCTCAAAAACCCCTTTAACCCAGAGTATTTTGTTACCAGGTCCCAAGTGGTGTTTTCTCAGTTCTCCCATTTAAAGCCACATTTTCTCCCTATGTGATTGCTCCTCTGGTGTCAAGCCACTTCCGGTGGTTTAAACCCCCTCCCCGCTCGAGGCTTCTACTTTTCGCCCACCAGTGTTTTTTTTAGCATCGGCTGTGTGCACATAGGCGGAGCTCCACTTCTGCGTTTATAAAACTGACATTTAAACAGTCACTCGTTTTAGCATTTTGATGAGTTTGAGATCTCAAGGAGGCCATTTTCGGGTCAAAAGTTTCAAGGGAAGTCTTTTGTTGGAGGGGTTGGATTGATTCGCCCTGGTGGTTCTGCGCATGCACGATGATAGTTTTCCCCAATTCTATGGATGAGTGCCTATGTGCATGCGCAAACTGAGAATATATTTTTTTAAAATGCCAACACACGCTCCCACACGTCGGTAGTGTAAACACCAGGGAGCGATGTGACTGCGCGGTGAGGCAGGATAAGGGAGGTAAGCGTGATCACAATTATCCAGATCAAAGATAATCATGTCAGAACTGGACCAGTTTAAACTGCTCTAAGCACGCTGTCTGAATGAACCCTTAGTGTATCAAATTCTTTTCCCTTTTCTGAAATCGGGGGAAATCGGGTGAAACAGCAACTGGTGGGAAATTGACACGTAGAATCAGGGGGAAAGGAAGAGCAAGAACGGAGCAGTGGCTAGTGGGAAATCGGTCCTAGTCTGGAGTAAGACATGGGAAGTTTTTACTTTTTCCTTCAGATGTAAACATATTTGATACTCTTTTCTTGTTGTGTGTGAAGCCTAACAGGAAAGCTAAATGTCTTTGTCCCCATGTATATGTAGAGTGGTGGAGAAAGGCTTTTCATTGCTTTAACTGTCACCTTCTATTTCTACCAAGGCTGGGGATACAAGTTCCTTGCTCAAAAGCCATAAAACACTTATTTCATTTGTTGTTGCTAGGAACTGGAACTCCATATCTGAAGTACAGAGATGTACTTTTCTGCTAAGAGCCTGTAACTACGATGTGCTGTTGCTATGTTGATGCCAGCAAACAAGAGAGAAAGAACATCATTCCACCTGTCTGAAGAATACCTTCAAGAAGCCTGCAAATATGCAGTGTGGTCTACAGAGGTTAGTCCAGTAAAAGACAACAATTTGCTTAGATCCTATAAAAGTTTTAGAATAGGAACATTTGTAACAAAGCAGATCAAGGCTAGAGACAATCCAAGTAGAAATTTTATTCTACTTCAGCAAACATTTGGCTCAAATTCTTTAAAATTACATGGAGACCCACAACAACATTATTTTGAAATTGCTTCTCAAAAAGTAACCTCTTAAATTCAGCCTTATATGTAAAATGCAAGATGGGGTATGACTTATGGCACTGATGGGGAGGAAGGTAAAAAAATCCCTTCCCACTTGTTTGCTTTAGGCTGTGGTCAGACCGTGCAGTTTGATCTAGTGTGGCCCTGCTTCTAATTGATCCAGGTTTTGTTTTATAACAGAGAGTTTTGATCAGATCTCCCTCCCCCCTTAACATGCTTCAATGCTCTTTCACCCCGTGGTTGATTGATCAGATGCGGCAGCCATGAAGTAGGGCAGTCGGGCATGTTTTTTTTAACCATTTGTCATCTGAACAGGCACATAAGCGCTTATGGGAAGCAGCACTTCAAACTCCTGGCAGAATGGCGGCAGCTGGTGGCCAATGGGATTGCTGGAGGAGGCTGCTGGGATATGTAGTCCAGCATGGAGGAAGTGTTTTTGAAACTGTTTCTTTGGGAAAATCCAGCCTTTCAGATGTTTCAAAGTCGGGGGGAGAGAATAACAGAGAGAAGCCCTTGTGTCCTGTGTGGTGGCATTTTTACATAAAAGCTTGGAATGGAGCTGGAGTCATGGGCATCATTCTCAGACTGACTCCTTCTCTCTGAAAAAAGTGATCTTTTCAATTAACCCCTTCCTACTCGATGTACCACAAAGCTGTAGGCAGAAAAATGCTGAAACACACAAGGGTCTTTCTTTGGAAGTTTTTAAAAGGAAAACATGGGTTTGTGAAGCTCCTGTGAGAAAGATGTCTGTAAAATGTCTGTAAAAAATAAATGCACTAGCGGTGTTTCAAAACCTTGGCATGAAGATCCACTTATATGCACATCACTAACCGCCTCCAAAAAAATGGCGGCAAACCAGAAGGGGAATGTTCAGACTTCCCAACTGACTTGAGAGCGTGATGGATTGATCAGACTTCCAGAAATGTGGGCCGAAAGTGCTGACATCCATAAGGACCAGACTTTCCTCAGTGCCTAATAACTTCGATTCAAAGGTGGAGTAGAACAGGGTGCCTCAAAACTCCCTATTCCCCTACTCTCTTCTCTCTCTTTCTTTCATACCCCCTGTCTCCACAGGCTGATGTTAACTCCTGAACACTTCATTCCCTTAATTTGCCCTCCTCACCACCCTACTCTTTTTTACCTGCTCCCATCTCTCACATTCCCTTAGGCCATCCCCTTCCAGAAGAAGAGAAGAGACTGGATTTATACCCCACCCTTCACTTGGAGTCACAGAGCAGCTTACAATCTCCTTCCGTTCCTCCCTCCACAACAGACACCCCGTGAGGTAGGTTGGGCTGAGAGAGCTCTTTGAGAATTGCTCTTGAGAGAACAGCTCTGAGAGAACTGTGATCCCCAAGGTCCCCCAGCTGGCTGCACGTGGAGGAGTTCTCCCAGATTAGAGTCCACACTCCTAACCACTACACCAAACTGGCATCCATTAACAGGGTTCCCTGGTGGGGGCAGGAAAACCCCCAGAAGTGACATTATACTGTTGCCGACAACTGCCCCCTCCATGTCCCCACCCTCCCTGGTCTCTCTCTATCCACTCATCATGTATTATTTCCCCCTACCTCACCCAGCAGTTCTAATGTCCTTTCCCTTTCCTAGTCTACCAACTATATTTTAGGTTCATTTATTTAAAAACACTGTTTTTTTGTTTTTAAATGCTTGCATACAATAGCTGGAGAAGTATCTGGCTGGTATTTCTGAGTCACACACAGAATTCAACAGTATACTTCCTTTAAACTTGTTCGGAAAAGCACGTTTTGCCTAGTGCCTCAGGGATGGGGCTGCTGAGACCTGGGTAAAAGGGGGGATTATGTGTTTTTGGAATTCACTGCCACAAGTTATAGCGACGACAACTACTTTAGATGGCCTTTAAAAGGTTTAGAAAAAAATTATGGCGCATAGCTTTATTCAGCTATGGTGGCTGAATAGGGCCTATGGGGGGAAGCATATCTCTGAATGCTTGAAGTCAAACACCTGAGATAGTCTTCTCACAGTGTTCTTGAAGCACCTGAGCAGCCACTGTTGGGATCAGGATGCTGGCCTAGATAGCCTTTTAATTGTTCCAGCAACATGTTTTTATTGATCAGGTGTGTGTGTGTGTGTGTGCATGCACACAGGTGGAACAACTGTGGGGTCTGAATCTGTCTGACACTATTTTGCCTTGGGGAAGGGAAACTGGACATCTGGGTCTCAGAAATCCTCTCAGCAGCCCTGGATGAAGAGGGAAGACAAAGAGGCAGCAAAGGCACTGAGAGGTAGTGGATGCACTGGGACCTGAGAGACCTGAGTTCAAATCCACACTCTGCCCTAGACGTTTGTTGTGTGATCTATTAATTATGTCAAATGGGAAAGCATCAGGTAATGAGAGGATCGAGTGTAAATTTCCTGAATATTCTTGTATAAAATACTTTGTTTTTAAAAGTATATTGTACTGGACAGCAGTATATATGATGCCCTGTTGGTTCATACTATTATGACTGTTCATAATGTCAAGGTCATGTATTTTCCTGGAGGCCTGACAGAGGGTTTGTTTGCAGGAGGCTCTGGATTCCAGTCCTTGGAAATGAGTTATCACCTGTATTGTGCAGGAGGTCATTTTTCCGGAGATTATGAATCATTACATGTTTCTTTAATAATTGTACATACTCGCTTTGTACAGATGGAAATATCATAAGACATCAGCCTTAAACTCTACAGCCAGAGATCTAATACTGCCACCCATTCTGGCTTGTAACATTTCTGCACCTGCTGAGTTATGATGTGCTTCTTTTCCAAACACATTTCAACATGCCCTGCCTCTGCTTTCCAAAGGATTATTCATGCATGTGTTTAGCATTGCCACTGTTGTGCCTACAAGACAGGGTTGAGAATAGAAGTGAAGTGGACAAGTTAAAGGAAACTAGCTCCTGTATCCCAGTATGTGTCATCTCATGCATGTGTAATACAGCCATGAATAACTAGACTAAGCAAAGTCTTTGAATATGTAATGTAAGTCAATATTACCCCAGCAGGTGGCTACATCAAGTCAACCAATACATGACAAGTGAATTTAATATTACAAATGGAATATAGTAATACTTTGATTTCCTTTAGGTGCCCCCAATATTAGAATAACATTTTTATTATTGAAATTAGGATTACTAATTACTCAGGTATTGATGCAATGAATGTAAATAGTTTTTAAAACTTGATATGGGCTGTAATGGCTATGACATTTTTAAAAAATCCCACCCATCTTCCAAGTTGCTTTGGATGACATACATGATTCTCCCATTTTCCAATTTGCCCTCACAACAACTTGTGAAGTAGGTTGAGCTTACAGAGTTACTGACCCAACATCATTTATTGAACTTCATGCCTGTAATTGAGCTTTCTTCTCCTAAACTAACACTCTAACCCAGGGGACCCCAGTTTCATTAAGCACTTTTGCAATTTTGAGAACAGAGAATGGATACCACCACTGGGGCTGGGTCCAATACAAAATGATGCCATGGGATATACCATCAGTCTCAAAATGTTG
>NW_015167572.1:5527-5752 GCF_001447785.1 Gekko japonicus | reverse complement strand
TGGAGGAATGCCAGGACTGGCTATTTATTTTGGGGGAGAGATGCTTTGGAAAGAAACAAATGGGCACCAGGAAATCCATCGTCAAGAGTCATAGCACCCATGGGCTCCACATTGAGATCACTGTTCTAACCACTACACAACATTAAGCAACAACAGGGGCCCTACCTGAAGGCAGTTTTCGTGTATTAATATATTTTGGAGAACCTTATTTGAGCCTTGATGCAA
>NW_015167572.1:4841-4987 GCF_001447785.1 Gekko japonicus | reverse complement strand
TGAACTTCCATTAGTCACTGCTCACTTCTTCAGGTATCTTGCTCTTTTCTACTGCTACAGACAGACTAACATGGCTAACCATTTAGATCATACCTAACTGATAAGTTCAGTCAGGGGTCATTTCCAGTAGGAGCGCAGAGGAGCAG
>NW_015167572.1:0-4392 GCF_001447785.1 Gekko japonicus | reverse complement strand
GCACTTCCTCATCAAAGCAAAGACCTGATTCTGTCTTTCATCCATTCAACTGAAATGCTTCAGATGAGTTCAGGAGACATCACCTTTAACTCTTACTCTGCAGGGAATACCTATTTGGAAACAGCTGCCTCTATGATATGAAGACTCTTGGACTGGAACCTCCTAATATGTTATGAAGTCTTGCAACATGTTGAGATTGCACCCATCCTCCATGGCAGCCATTTTGAGATTAGTCCCATCCTCCTAGGGTTGCCAAGTTGATCTTCGCTGGGAGCGGGGGGCTCCCGGCCGGCGTCTGGTGCGTGCGCTGCATGCACATCTCCCAGAAGTGACGGGAGGATGCCGGGCATGCTGGGGGCGGGGCCATGGCCATACAAGGGAAAACCATAGAGTTTTCCCTTGTATGGCTGTGGCCCCGCCCCCAGCGTGCCCAGCGTCCTCCCGTCACTTCCGGGTGACGCACACGTCAGGGAGGAGTTCCCCCAGAGCCCGATCTGGCAGCGTTGGGGAATGGGCCTCTGGGGCGGGGGTTTCCTCGCCCCCCGGGGGGACTTGGGATCCCTACAATCCTCCCCGTAGCAGTCATTTTCATATGGTGGCCACTGCCCAGTGCTCACTATCTACTCTCAAAATTCCAAATATGCCCATAGGCTGAACAAGGTTGAATGCCTGTGCCTGGCAATCTCAAGAATATTTGGGGGTGGGGCATAGGAAGAGGGAGATTTATGTGATGTAATTATGTCACTTCCACAAATACCTGGAAATGCCATCACTGTGTTGCATGTTGCTCTAGGGATCCCGCCAAATTCCTGTGGGAAAAACCATACAGATTGGGGAAATTTCTAGAGCATCATAGCTGTGGCTGGAAATAATGTTGCTAGAGTGAGCCACCTCTGCTGCCATGGAGCTGCCACATGGATGGAGCTGCCAGTGGCGACAGTGGGTAAAGTGCTGCCTGGCTAGGCAAGGCTGGCATGGACAGGAGGCAGGAGGCCAGGACTTGCAGCAATGGCAGGGCTTCTAGGGCAACCTCTGCTGCCTCCACACCACTTGGCCCCAGTCCCCTGCCAAACTGGGGACCAGGCAAAAATCCTGGAGATGCGTGCACAGGGCAAGTGAAAAACATGTTGCACAGCTGAGTGCCAGGAGAGGAGAGGATTGGCAAGGAAAACCTGGCAGAGATGTCAGGGCTGATGTGACGCTCTGGGTTTTGGACAAAACTCTATGGTAGAAACTAATTTCTACTGTAAAGTTTTGCCCAAAAGCCAGAGCATCAACCCCTGAAATCACTAACAGTTGGCACGTCGGGTTTATTTTTGGCATTCTTCCCTGCTCCTGGTATTTGCCCCCTCTAACATAAATTTTCTGGCTATGGACCTGCAGACAGCCCAGCAAGCCTAGCTAGGGACTTGGCTTAGTCCCTTGCTTCCTTGAGAAACTTCCTGGGTATATGCAATTCCTTCCTGAATCACAGCAACTGCATGCCTTTGCTTTTACATAATTCTGCACTCTCAACTTGCAGAAAACTCACTTTCTAGCATTAAGATGCTTTTCTTCTACCTGCAGAATAAATTTAAGTAACTGTGCTCCCATGACAAGGCCTTCTTCCACAACATGAACTCATGATGCTGGCTTTTCAGTGCAATATATTTAATACATAAAAGCAGCCAGTTGTGGGACAAGACATTGTGATACATGATGTATGTGTGGCTCCCTAGGCAGCACAATTCCTAAGCAGCAGTGCAAGAACATGCAAGTGCAAAGTATTTGCCATCTGATTTAGAACACTTGATAAAACCAAGCCGGACTTCCGGTTGATGGCGGCACGCTAGCAGACTCACCTCCTGGACCTCCCAGGGGTGAAGCTGTGCTCTAGCCGAAGGAGGGGGTGTGCAGGCTCACTACTCCCTCAGAGACCCGGCTGAAGGGACCCTGGCCATGGAGCTTTTGAGAGGTTGCCTCTTCGATGGCATAATGCCAGAGAATTGAGGCACCTCTCCACTCTGATGTTTCTTCATGCTGAGAGACCAAATGGACTAAGTGACGCTGACCGGGCAAGCGCAGGAGATCGAGCGTGAAATGGAGTGTAAACGAGGTCTGTGGACCGATTATGAACGTGAGTTGTTAAGCATTGATTAAAAAGAAAAGAAGCTCCCCACCCCCACCCCACGGAACAGAAGAGAAGGTGAGCGGGGAGGGACGCCTCCCAAACGCATAGACTTCAGAGCGACTGAGGGGGGGAGCGGAAGCATAAAAGGTTAAAACTGCTAAGGAGTACTTACCAAGGCGAGTGCGAACATTAAGGAGCATATTCAGAGACTTGCAGAAAGTTTGCGAAAGTAAACAAAGAGAAAAAGATGGTAGGGAAGAGGACAAAGAAAGAGAAGCATCTGAAATCAAAAGTAACTGAGAGCCCAAAACCACAAGAAGTCAACGAGCCGGCAAAGACTTTGGCAGACTCCATGCTCCACCTGCTAGACCAAATGAATAATTTCAAAGAGCAGATGACATCAATGACCCAGTGTATCACCACTCAACAAAATCAGATAAGCGAGACTCTGAAAATGATGAATCAAACAAATGATAAGGTGAAAGAAGTGGACGCCACTACCCAAAAGGTGAAGAAGAAAGTACAAAAACTGGAAAAGAAGCTAATTTCTACAGAAGAGCAGTTGCTACAATTACAAATGGAAAAGGCTAATATGATCCTTTGCTTTCAGGACATGCCAGAGACTAAGGGAGAGAATCTGAAGGAAGTGATGAGTGAAATACTGGCCCCAGTGACAGAGATGAAGGCGGAATTTTTGCTAAGTGAAATGGATGTGGCCTACAGGTCATATTCAGGATACATAAGGAAAAATAATCTGCCTGTGGGAAAAGTTAACAGACTATGTGACTAAATTTGCAATGAGATTAATATGATTAAGACTAGATGTTTATTTAAGCTGATTAGAAGATCTCCTCTCTTGGGTTTTTAGTCAGTAGCGGGTACCTTTTCTTTATCCCCTTAAATATAGTCCCCTTCCTTATTTCTGTTATAGTCTGTAGTTTTAATAAAAATGCAATAAAAAATTCCCCATCTTGGAACAAACAAAAAAAGATAAAACCAAGCCATTTTTGTGTGTGTTCAAATGCAATTCGGTATTGAATTATGATTTGAACTATGGACAATTCGCCCATCAGTATCAGTAACCTTTGGAAATGTAGTTTACATCATACACAGATTTTAGGATAAAATGTTTTATAAACTGCTCTTTTGAATTTGCAGTTTAAAGATGTTCTGAGAAGCACATTCTGAGAGGCTCAGTATCAAACTATATAATACAAGGCAGCTGTGGGGAGTTTATCCAAGTTCTGCAGAGCCCAATTCAAATTAGGAATGTGTTGTAGGGTTGCCAGCTCCGGGTTGGGAAATACCTAGACATTTGGGGGATGGAGCCTAAGGAGGGCAGGGTTTAGGGAGGGGCAGGACTACAATGCCATACAATTTACCTTCCCCGCTGGCCATTTTCTCCAGGTAAACTGATCTCTGTCACCTGGAGATCAGTTATAATCCCAGATCTCCAGCCACTACCTGGAGGTTGGCAGCCCTACTATGTTGCCAGGAGAGGATGACCTCCAGCCCCCCCCCCATTATTCTCCCAAGCTGTAATGATTCTGAATACTGTAGTCCTTAACAGGGCATAATACGCTCACCTGGGGCCATTTCACCTTAAGAGAATAGTTCATGGAAAAGGATGGTGCCTCTCCTCCCCTCGCTCCACAGTCCCAATTTGAATTTGGACCCTG
This sequence comes from Gekko japonicus, assembly GCF_001447785.1. NCBI lineage: Eukaryota > Metazoa > Chordata > Lepidosauria > Squamata > Gekkonidae > Gekko > Gekko japonicus. The sequence goes on along the minus strand of NW_015167572.1, from coordinate 603 downwards.
TGGCCCTTGAGTAGGTTATTTCTCCTCAGCTGCAATGTAGCTCCAAGGAAAGTAACTTGGGGTAACCCCAACCCAACTTGTGGCCAAATTTATCATGCTGTTTAGCTCTAAGACCAATCCTAAGCAAGTCTGCTCAGAATCTGGCTCAGGTCTGTTCAATGGGGCTCACTCCCAGAGTACATCTGGGTTAAAACATTTCTCTTGCTCCAGGCCAATGTTGTCAGTGTTGACAGCATGCATTTCTTTTGATTTTGGCATCTGGCGTATGTGTTCTTGTTCTGAGGTTTCCAGAATGGTGTGTTCAAGTACAAGAGTTCTGTGTCCAAGTCTGGAAATGCCATTGTAGCCTGCAAGAGAAATGAAGAGTTATTTAGGAACTAGATGGATCAATGGATGAAGTATTGGGCTTGGACATGGGAGATTTTGGTGTGAGCTCATGTGAGCAGGACCTTCTGTGTGTTGTCATTCCCAAACTGGGGCCTCTTTCCAAGGGTTCTGAATAAATGTTGCAAAATTCTCTTACACAGTAAAATAATGTAAAAAACCCAGCAGTTTCATTATTTTGCTAGCTCCTATTATGGTGAAAGTGCTGTAAAGGACCAA
>NW_015167571.1:642759-643207 GCF_001447785.1 Gekko japonicus | reverse complement strand
GGGAAAGTGTTCCAACCCTTTTGTCATTGGGCAAAAGGGAGTGCATCGGCGTGCAGGTGCATGTGGCCACCCCTGCTTCTCCCCCAAAAGTCATGGGGCCTTGGGAGGAAGTTGGGGAGGTAACCCACAGGAGGCCTCACCATAGCTATGGGCCTGCTCTGACCCCTCCTATCTCTGTGTCTCTTTTATTCTCCCCATTTTCTGCATGGAGTCACACGTATCTACAGAGCCAGTTTGGTGTAGTGGTTAAGTGAGCGGACTCTAATCTGGGAGAACCGGGTTTGATTCCCCACTCCCCCACTTGCACCCGGCTGGATGACCTCGGGCAAGCCGTAGTTCTGATAAGAGCTGTCCTTGACAAAGAGCCGTTTCTGTCAAGAGCTCTCTCGGCCCCACCTACCTCACAGGGTGTCTGTTGTGGGGAGGGGAAGGGAAAGGAGACTAAGCC
>NW_015167571.1:642285-642695 GCF_001447785.1 Gekko japonicus | reverse complement strand
TCTTCTTCTTCTTCTTCTTCTTCTTCTTCTTCTTCTTCTTCTTCTTCTTCTTCTTCTTCTTCTTCTTCTTCTTCTTCTTCTTCTTCTTCTTCTTCTTCTTCTCTCCTGCAGAAACAATGCCATATTTCCATGTACATGATGCGAGATTTAGCTGGCCCCTTGTGACAGGGAAAGTACTTCTCTAGATTAAGCTTCTCTCTCTGCTTTCAGTTGCAACCTAAATGTGAACTGAATCTACTGGAATAAATGTAAGTTTTACTTTTTACAACGTACTTCTTGGGAGATTTAGGCCCCGGTTGCATGGGGGAAATTGACGTGGCCAAAGTGCGGCTTTTTAGAGCCGCACCAAAAGAGACACGCAGCGGCGGGATCAGACAGATCCCCTGAGCCGCCGCGCAGTTGCTCCCCGG
>NW_015167571.1:639075-642106 GCF_001447785.1 Gekko japonicus | reverse complement strand
CGCTTCCCAGATGTTGCGGTGTGATCGCGCCCGTTTGCTGCGCCCCCGATCCGTCCCTCTTGCGGGCCAAAACCTCCCATGTGACCGGGGCCTTAGCATCACACTTCTACGACTGGACGAACGCTGCTACATTAACCATACCTTTCAATACAAACGCAGTAAGTCCAAATGGTGATTAGGTTTGCATCTAAGTTTTCAGCCAAGCCCGCTTGCTGTGCTCCCTTCTCAGTCGCAGATGGAAGGATTCGAGTAACCTGCCTGCCGTGCATACCCACAGCGAGAGCTATGGCAAGCGCAGGTTTCCTCCCCTGGTGCTGAGTCAGCCTGCGATGACAGTTTCGAGCAGCCAGCCACTGATGTGACAATTACAGTCCTCCCGGGAATAATGTGGCCCAAGCCATAAATCACACTGGATATGACTGGCACAGGAAAGCCTTTGACGGAGCGGCTCCTCGTCTTGGAGGACTGCTGTCATCTTTCGACTCTACCGCCACAGGATGGCTCAAGGGAATCCAGGGCGTTTGACAACAGTATGGGATGGTTTTCTGAATTAAAATTTGAATGCTTTTTTTAAACACATGAAAGCCTTAAAAAGAAACTTGGTGTCTTTAAGAAAGGTGGTCTGTGCTAAGGTAGCACAGGTAGTGAATGCGGTGTTGTGGCTAAAGTGCTAGGCTTGGGAGATCTCCGTTCAACTCCCCCTGCTATGTATTAGGCCTGAAACATCCCAGGACTATCTACCAGAGACTGGCTGAGCTCGGAGCTCTAGAACAATAACCCACCAGGACCCTGGAAGTGACCAATGAGAAACTTATGTGATGTAAATAGCCTATCGTTGGGAGTGGGGCGTATTTGGGTGTGGGTTTTGCATGCTATTTAAAAAGGGCTGTTGCCCTGAGTTTTCTAGTCTTGTTCCTGAAATCACTGAATGAAGTAGAGCTGTTCGCTGCAATGCGTCTTGAACCCTTGCCCATTCACTCTTTCTGTCACCCTGTCTTACATCATGGGGTCAATATGAGGATAAAGAGGCGTGTGAGAGTGCCATGTACCATGGGCTCCTTGGAGGAACAGTAAGATAACATGTATTTATTTATACCCTGTTTCTCTCTCTAGTGGGCAATCAAAGCGGCTTACAAGATGTTTCTCCCCTCCTCCATTTTATCCTCACAACCAGGGGTCATTTCCTGCGGGAGCGCACAGGAGCGGAGCTCCGGCAGTAAGGAGCCCAGGGGGCGGGCACATGCAACAAGCCCCACCCCCTGCTCCCAGGAGCCCTCAGTCAAACCACAAGGAGCAAGAAGCAGCCAGGTAAGTTGTAGAGGCCCCCCCGGCCTGCCTTCAGGTACAAGCTCTCCCTCCTCTGTAAGGGCAGATCTGCACGTCCCCCCCCCAATAGCTGGCAATCCAAAAGAGTCCAGTGGAGCCTGAGTGGTGGGTGTTGCCTTCTGACACACTTCCAGTGATGTCAGGGGGCGTGGCATATGCAAATAAGTTATGCTAATAAAGTATGCCAATGCGCTCCTGCATCTCTGTTTCTACAAAATGACCCCTGCTCACAACAATAAGCCTGTGAGGTTGGTTAGGCTGAAGACTGGTACCGGGTCAGTCAGTGAGCTTCCGTAACAGGATGGGGTTTTGAATCCAGCTGCCCCCGATCTGAGTCCAGCACTCTGATTACTGCACCACACAAAAAGGTGTCATCACCCCAGCAGCTCAAATTGTAGTATGCTTTATTCCCTCCACTTTTTCCATATGTCAATACATCAGTTCTCCATGTAGCCAAATCTGTGGATACCTACATCTAGAGACTGGATCCATGAATAGACAAGACAGATGCTTCTACAAATATGAGGAAAGACCCAGATCTGCAGAAAAATCTTTACCACCTCGCAGCCTGCAGCCTGCCCTTCGCCTGTACCTGCTGTACAACAAAGTGACCAAACTGAGCTGGTGTGTATGGGAATTATATGGTCACCTAAGGCATATTATAAGCAATGTGCTCCCATTCTCTTGATAATGTTCCAGCATTTTAATTGTATTTTAAATTATTGGTATTCTATGCTTAGGAGCTGCAGTGGCTCAAGTGGTTAAGATGCTGAACTGCAGGCTGTGGAAGGTTAGTAGTTCAGCAGTTCAAGACCCGAGTTGCCGCATGACGGAGTGAGCTCCCGTCTCTAGTTCCAGCTCCTGCCAACCTAGCAGTTCGAAAGCAAGAAATTGCAAGTAGATAAATAGGTACCACTTCAGTGGGAAGGTAACAGCGTTCCGTGCACCTTGGTGTTTAGTCATGCCAGCCACATGACCACGGAAATGTCTTCGGACAGCGCTGGCTCTTTGGCTTTGAAACGGAGATGAGCACTGCAACCCTAGAGTCAGACTCGACTAGCTTTTGAGCAAGGGAACCTTTACCTATGCTTATGATTATATATTATGATAGGTTTTAATTGTATTTTATGGGAAATCTATAAGCCGCCCTGAGCCCACCTTTGGCAGGGAGGGTGGGGTATAAATTAAATAAATAAATGTTAAAAAAGAAACATTGAGGGGGTTAAAAAAAAACCAGAATGATAAAAGGGGGTGCCTGTAGCTTTAAAAATCAGATGCCCTCATTGGCCATTCCTAGGCAACCACAACAGTATTGTCAACACTTGTCTTCTGTCAGGAAAAGGGGGGGGGGAGTCAGGCCCCTTTCCAGAGCTGTTTTAGCCTTCGAAGGAGGACTGATCGATCCTGGCATGTCAGAAACCACCTTGATACCACATGACCTGTGTGACTCACCCAGGCCTGGATGCTTTCTCCTGTTCAAGAGCAGCAACTCCATGAAAGACAGTGTGCTGTAGTAGTGAGGGTTTTGGACTAGGATCTGAGAAAGCCAGGTTCAGATCCTCAGTCTGCCATGGAAACTCAATCTTTTCCAGAAGAGGAAGAAGAGGAAGAGGAAGAGGAAGAGGAAGAGGAAGAGGAAGAGGAAGAAGAAGAAGAAGAAGAAGAAGAAGAAGAAGAAGAAGAAGAAGAAGAAGAAGAAGAAGAA
>NW_015167571.1:618879-638974 GCF_001447785.1 Gekko japonicus | reverse complement strand
CCTTTCCCTTCCCCCTCCCCACAACAGACACCCTGTGAGGTAGGTAGGGCTGAGAGAACTCTAAGAGAGCTGCCCTTTCAATAACAGGTCTGACAGAACTATGGCTTGCCCAAGGTCATCCAGCAGCTGCAAGTGGAGGAGTGGGGAATCAAACCCGGTTCTCCCTAGCATGGAGCTGCTGCACACCAGGTCAACATTTTCTCTGCAACTCCAGGATCTCTTTGAATCTCGGCCAGCTTCAACCCCATCACCATACACTTAAAGTAGGGGATTTTTGTTCCAGTGTGCATGTCCTTACGCTCATGTACACTGAGTTTCATTTGTCACACGGCTGTTGCCTGGAGCTCCAGGCCCACAGCCAGGATTTTGTGGCTTGTGGGGCAAAATCTTTAAATCCCTTTAAATGCTTTTGGGAAGAAGTAAGGACTTTAAGAAGCAGGGGGAATTTAAGGAAGGGGGCGGAGCCCCCAATAGCCTCACTGTAGCTGCAGGCCAGAGCTTTTCACAGTCCTCCTTGGTTTTCACCATCCTACATAATTTGGTATCATCTACAGATTTGGCCACTACACTGCTTGGCCCCAATTCCAAACCACTAATGGATAAATTAAATAGCACTGGTCCCAATACTGAGCCTGGTGGGACCCCCCCCCCCCATGGTTTACTGCCCTCTATTGGTGTAGTGGTTAAGTGTGCGGACTCTAATCTGGGAGAACCGGGTTTGGTTCCCCACTCCTCCACTCGCAGCTGCTGGATGACCTTGGGCAAGCCATAGTTCTGATAAGAGCTGTCCTTGAAAAAGCAGTTTCTGTCAAGAGCTCTCTCAGCCCCACCTACCTCACAGGGTGTCTGTTGTGGGGAGGGGAAGGGAAAGGAGTTTGTAAACCGCTCTGAGACTCCTTTGAGTATAAATCCGATCTCTTCTTCTTCTTCAATTGCAAGACCCATCCATTTATTCCTACTCCTTGCTTCCTGTCATTTAACCAATTTTTAATTGATAAAAGGATCCATCCTCTTATCCCATGATAGTTAAGCTTACTTGAGAGCAATGTTCCCTCTAAGCTGTGGAATCTTGTGAGCAGGGCTTTTTTTGTAGAAAAAGCCCAGCAAGAACTCATTAGCATAATAGACCACACCCAACAGCAGAAACTCATTCGCCTATTAGGCCACACCCCTGACAGCACAGCTCATTGGCATATGAGGCCACACCCCCATGTTACCAGAAGTGTGCTCATCCAGCCACACCCACCTTTTGCTTCTTATTCTGTTTACCTTGTTTGTTGTCAAAACCCAGGGCTTTTTTGTAGCAGGAACTCCTTTGCATGTTAGGCTACACACCCCTAATGTAGCCAATCCGAATGAGTTTCTGCTGTTGGGTGTGGCCTATTATGCTAATGAGTTCCTGCTGGGCGTGGCCAACTTGGGAGCCAGCCGGAACTCCGTTCCTGTGCGTTCCTGCCCAAAAATAGCCCTGCTTGTGACCAAAAATCCTACTTTGTGAGCTACTGGCATTACAGTTGTGAGCGAGCAATTTGGCTGCTGCATAAATTAGTTTGCTCTGGAGCCCTCCTTCCTGAGCTAAGACAAAAACTGTGAGCTGGAGGCTAAAAACTGTGAGCTCGCTCACACTAACTCAGCTTAGAGGGAACACGACTTGAGAGCCCAGTTATTCCAACAAAAGCCTTTTGAAAGTCCAAGTATATAATGTCTAACGGGTCACCATTATCTACATGTCGGTTCACTTTGTCAAAGAACTCTGAAGGTCTGGTGAGGCAGGACTTCCTTTTTTGCAAAAGCTATACTGATTTTCTCTCACCAGGCTTTGTTCTTCTTTGTGCCTAATAACGCGATCTTGAACCATTTCTACTAATTTACACAGAAGATATGTTAGGCTAACTGGCCTACAATTCCCTCGATCACCTTTGGACCTTTTTTTTAAAAACTGTGATATTTGCTACTTAACTTGACGCAGAGGCCTCTTTTAATGACAAGTTACATATAGTGGTTAGTAGATTGACAGTTGCCCTGACCTGGATGGTCCAGGCTAGCCTGATCTTGTCAGATCTTGGGAGATAAGCAAGGTCGGCCATGATTAGTACTTAGATGGAAGACGATCAAGGAAGTGCAGGGTTGCTAGGCAGAGACAGGTAATGGCAAACCACCTCTGAATGTCTCTTGCCTTGAAAACCCTGCAGGGTTGCCATAGGTTGATTGCAACTTGATGGCACCTTCCACCACTAGACTGACAATTTCACATTTGCGTGGTTTTCTAAAAAGGATTCTAGGGTGCTGTGGAGTATCTTCACAATTTCTGAGCCCAGCTGACCTCACAAGATTGTTGCGAAGACACAGCATGGGTGCTGAGAGCCATATACAGTTCCGCAGCGCCTGCAAGACGGAGCTCTTCCACCAGGCTTTCAACTGGGAGCTGCCCACCACCACTACCACCAACTCTCATTATTAGTAACATCTATGGTGGAGGGTTGGCCTAGTGGGTTAAAATCTAATTTGAAACTAATTTGAAACTTTATTTTCATGGTGGTAGATCACCGGCCCTTTTGGCCGGAAAAAACAGATCACTACCTGTACGAAGTTGGACATCCCTGTATTAGAGCATCAAACTGGGATCTCAGAGACCCGTGTTCAAATCCCTACACTGCTATAGAAGATTAGCAGGTGACCTTGAGCCAGTCACACACACTCTCAGCCTTATCAACCCTCACAGAGCTGTTGTGAAGATGAAATGGAGGAAGAGAACAATGTTGCAAGCCTCTTGGGGTCCCCATTGGGAAGGGCCCTGAGCCCACTTGCGGGGAGGGCGGGAGAAATAAATAAATAAATATATCGTGCCCTGAGATCCTTGGATGAAGGATGATATAAAAGTGGTCTTGGTTACTGCAGTGTTCTTGCCACCCGCATGCATAAAAAACACTGGGAGACCTAGATTTGAATCCCTACCCTGCCACGGAAGCTTGCTTGGTGGCCTTGGGCCAATCACATACTCTCCACCTACCTCAAACGGTTGTTGTGAGGATAAAATTAAGTTTCCAAGCCGAAGACCCAGCGCTGTCCAAAGACATTTCCGTGGTCATGTTGCCAGCATGTCTAGACGCCGAGGCGCACGGAACACTGTTACCTTCCCACCAAAGCAGTACCTATTTATCTACTTGCCATTTCTTGCTTTCGAACTGCTATGTTGGCAGGAGCTGGGACCAGAGACGGGAGCTCACTCCGTCATGTGGCACTCGGGTCTCTAACTGCCAAACGACAGACCTTCCGGTCTGCAGCTTAGCATCTTAACCCCTGAAGTGGGGTTTAAATATCTAAATAAATAAAACGTGTAGCAGTAGCAACCCTGGGCCAAGGCTTACGGATGGAGGGCTTCCCATCGAGGGAAGGCAGAGTGACAAATTGGTTCTCGACTCTATTTTTCAAAACCTAAGACCCAAATTGGCCCAGTTTAATTTTGTTTTCTGTTCACACCGGAATCCTGTGCCACAAAGAACAGAAAGTGTGTGTGTGTGCGCGTGCAGGGGCAGAATGCTTAGGTATGAGGGGGAAAGCAAGATTGCTATTCCACTCCACTTAGAAAAAGGAAGGCTCCCCCACACTCTCCTCCCCACAACCTTATCGTTTGTCCCCACTGACTACTGTAAAAAGAAGAGAATTTCATTGATAATCTTAATTTTAACAATTTGATTCCTTGCAGAGTGCTTTTGTCAAACCCTGCCGCTCTCCTGTGGATGTATTTTTGAGGGATTTTCTTCCCACCTGTTAAGCTGCAGGCACAATGAGCAGATTTCGGCCCATTGTCTGTCTCTCCCCCCCAGCCTAGTTCTAATCTCTACGCATCATTCATATCTACGGAACACTTAATCACAACTCCTTTCTCCCCTTTTAGCGGCAACTATCACACCGTGCATGTGGAACAAACACTCCGTGCCACCCATTAAGGCCTTAATCCGGTACTTTCTTTTTTTTAAAAAGAGTCAAATATTTTTCAGTACCGGCCGGTCTAAAATAAAACACATTGACATCAACAAAAACAAGTCGGGTTCTTCGCCCACCCCCGCCTTCGATAGATAATCTATTATTTTTTTCTTGATCTAGACGTTTCCCTCGTCTCCTCAGAAGTCTGATGAAGAGGAAGACCACCCAAGTTAATTTGATACAAATGTTTTAATCTAATAAAGTCCTTGTGCCTCTTGCTTTCCGTGACCCTGGTCCCTTTCAGCGTGCAGTAAATTTCTGAAACTAAAAAAAGATTTTCTCCTGTCAGCAGTTAAGAGAAATAGAGGGTGAAATGTACAACGCGACCACATCAGTGGCTTTCAAATATCTGAGGATCCCCTCTCCTCCCTGACACAATGAAACCCAGATTCTTTTCCAGGCAACATCTTTGTTAACTTCCCCCACACACTTTTATTTTTTAAACCACAGAACTGTGATGAGACTCTTGATCGTTGAAAGGAGGTTTCAACACAATGACACAGTGACCTTAGCAGAGAGAGGAGACAGCTTAGGGGTACCAAGTCCTTACCTTTTTTTAGCGGGGGCAAGAGGCTCCCGGTCTGGGAGTTTCACGTGCACCCCGGGATGATGTCACCCAGAAGTGACTTCATCATGCTAGGCATGTCGCTGGGACACTCTAGCACTCAGTCTGAAAACTCTATGATACCATAGAGTTTTCAGGCTGAGTGCTAGAGTGTCCCCCGGGCGACGTGCCCGGTGCGATGACATCACCTCCGGGTTGACCTACTCCAGGCACTTTGAAGGTGGGGTTCCCCCCACCAGCTGGATCTGGGCTGGCAGGTTGGGGGCCGCTAGAGCAGGCAACCCCCCACTCCCCTGGGGAATCTGGCAGCCCTAAGACAGCTCAAGATGTGGCAGAAAGTGCTGTCAAGTCCCATCTGACTTATGGCGGCCCCTAACGGGGTTTTCAAGGGAAGAGATGAACAGAGGTGGTTTGCCATTGCCGGCCTTCTTTGTAGCAATCCTGGCCTTCTGTGGTGTCTCCCATCCAAGTACTAACCAGGGCCAACCCTGCTTAGTTTCTGAAGTATGATAAGATCGGTCTACCCTGGGCCATCCAGGTCAATGCCCAGCTCAGTTGCATTCAATGAAATCGATGGGGGGTAGATTCAGGGAAGAAAGCACTTCTTCATACAATGAGAAGGAAAAGAAGGGAAGAGGAGATTGGATTTATATCCCACCCCTCTCTCAGAGTCTCAGAGTGGCTTACAAACTCCCTTCCCTTCCCCTCCCCACAACAGACACTGTGAGGTAGGTGGGGCTGAGAGAGCTCTCTCAAGAACTGCCCTTGAGAGAACAGCTCTGAGAGATGTTGTGATTGACCCAAGGTCACACCAGCAGCTGCATGTGGAGGCGCGGGGAATCAAACCCAGTTCTCCCAGATTAGAGTCTGTGCTCTTATCCACTACATCAAACTGAACTTGTGAAATTCACAGCCACATAGGGTTGCCAGCTCTGGCTTTGGAAATCCCTGGAGATTTTGGGGATGGAGCTTGAGAAGGGTGAGTCTTGAGGAGGGGACAGATTTCACTGGGGTATAATGCCATAGAGTTCACCTTCAAAATCAGCCATTTTCTCCAAGTGAACTGATCTCTGTCGCCTGGAGATCAGTTGTAATAGTGGGAGATCTCCCGCCACCACCTGGAGGCTGGTAACCTTATAGCCACAGGCTGTAGCGATGGCCACTAGCTTAGAAGGCTTTCAAAGTGAATTAGTACAATTCATGAAAGATTGGACCCACCAGTAGCTATTGCCCCTGAAAGTTAAATGGAACCTTCATTGTTCAAAGGTAGTATACCTCCAGATACCAGTTTCTGGAGAACAATGGATAGAGGAGGCTGGTCTCTCTGCCTCTGCTTGTATATGTTCTGAGGACATCTGGCTGGCTGGGCAGGGGTCCGATCCAGCAGAGCGCTTTGGGCACATGAAGCTGCCTTTTAGAACGTTGGTTTACCAAGGTCAGTATTGCTGAGGCTGACAAGCAGCAGCTCTCTAGGACAGGGGTGTCAAACATGCGGCCCGGGGGCCAGATCAGGCCCCCAGAGGGCTTCTATCAGGCCTGCAGTGAAACTGGCTGTCTTCTGCTTCTTCTTCTTCTGCTGCTGCGTCATTGTAGGTTTGCAGCTTACAGATACACACCTGAACAGCGTACTCAAGATTGCAACAGCACAGACATTTTGATGCAATGATTCAGAGCAAGAGGTGTCAGCTATCAGACACTGTTCAATAAACAAAATATTGCAAGAGTGCTAATGTTTTAAGCATGTTTTTATTTTAAGTTAAAAAAAACCCTTTGTGTTTGTGTCCTTTATAAAGTTTATATCTTTGCTACCTGGCATTACATTTTATGACACACATGGCCCGGCCCAACAAGGTCTCATTTATGTCAGATCCGGCCCTCATAACAAATGAGTTCGACACCCCTGCTCTAGGATCTCCAGAAGAAGTATTTCATGTCACCTTTTAACTGGAGTTGCCAGGGTTTGGACCTGGGTGAGCCCTCCTGCGTACAAAGCAGATGCTCTACCTCTGCGCCATGGTCCCTCCTGTACAAGAAGGAACATCTGGGCTACAAGTGACGTTATGCCAAGGAAGGTCCATTGACTCCTATTTGAGCTCTCCCACATCCCGCTAAATTATCTAGGGTTGCTCACTGTGTGATGCAGAGTCATGACTTCATGGCAGCCAGTTACCACCACCCGTTTGAGCAGGGAGAGCAATAGACCAATCAGGTACAGAAGTATTGGTCACCTCCTCTTTTCTATATCATCCTCACCCATACCAGGGCTGTGTACATATGAAATTTGGCCTGCAGAGAGAATGGGAGATCTAGGGAAAACCCCACCCCTCCATAGACTGAGCCTTGTTTTTTTAAAAAAAAAATGAAAAATGCAAATTCGGGGAAGGGGTCTACAGCAGGAGTGTCAAACTTAAGGCGCAGGGAGCGGAAGCTGCCCGCCCATGGCTTTAATCAGGCCCACAGCTCTGTTCTTCCCCCCTCCTCCCCCTCCTGTCCTCACCCCTTGAAGCTTGGGGCTGCCGACATTCCCAGCTCCCTCCATCTTGTCTTTGCCTGTCAGCAGGAAGCTCTTCTGGGCTTGCAAAGTTACAAAGAAAATATAGAATGGATTTTTCCATTAAGGCCTCTGCACCCAGCTAGACTACTCTAGGAATGTTTCTAGCAATAGAAACAGTGCTCTGGGACGGGGATGACATCCCTCAGAGTAGCAACAGAATCTGTGTTCTGGGACTGGAATGACAGGGTGCAGAGTGGAATGACAGCCCCTGGGAGTAGCAGCAGCATTCTGGGAATGGAATTCCACTCTGGGGGCCCTCATTCCAACCCCACAGTGCTTCTGCTACTCCCAGGGACTGTCATTTCACTCTGGTGGCTGTCATTCCAGTCCCAGAGTAGTCCATCTGGGCCCAGAGACCTTAATGGGAACTCCATCCCGCATTTTCTTTACAACTTTGTCTGTGTTGTGCTGCCAGATATTTCAGTGGAGTGGAGCTCAAGTAGTTTCACTTTCCAGTGCTTGTATAGCTGAAACCGCTTGCTGGAGTTGTCTCCATGCAAATACAGGGTTGATGTTTTGAGCCTGCTTGTCTCTGCTGAATGGATCTGAGAACGGGTGCCTGAGTGAGTACTCGAACAAGGGAACCAACAGCCAAAGGGAGACATTAGATTGGAGAGCCACTGCCACTTTGAGTATACTTGCGAAGGAGGGGGAAAGCTTGCAATGCCCAGCCATTTGATGTTCCTACTACTGTTGAATTGCACCTGGGAAATGCTGTCCCAGGGAGAACAAAGGACTCCTTTGTGAGCTGACCATGTGCTTGCAAGGATGGAACTCTTGTTTCTCAAGATACCTGGACTCTTCCAATGGACAATATTGAGCTCTTCGATGCTACCCTGATGTTGGTAAATATGCTTATTACTGTTTATTTAAGGCAACACTTGCCTAGGCTTGTTACTTTGAATCCTCATAGTCTGATTGTTTTAAGCATATTTGTATTTTAAGTTTAAAATATATATCTTTAGTGGGGGGGTTTGCATCTTTTATAAAGTTTATATCTCTGCTACCAGGCATTACATTTTATGACATGCATAGCCTGGCCCCAGAAAGTCCCATTTATGTCAGATCCGGCCCTTGTAACAAATGAATTCGACACCCTTGGCTTACAGTGTCTGCGTGGGGTCCGGATTTCCATGTGGATCCAGTAAGATCCTCAGGGCCTGTAAAACGGAGCTCTTCTACCAGCCACCTTTCAACATCATGACCCTGACCCCAACATCAGCACTAACTCAATAACCAGGGCTATTTTTGGGCAGGAACGCACAGGAACGGAGTTCCGGCTGGCTCCCGAGTTGGCCACGCCCAGCAGGAACTCATTAGCATAACAGACCACACCCAACAGCAGGAACTCATTAGGATTGGCTACATTAGGGGTGTGTGGCCTAACATGCAAAGGAGTTCCTGCTACAAAAAAGCCCTGGGTTTTGACAACAAACAAGGTAAACAGAATAACAAGCAAAAGGTGGGTGTGGCTGGATGACCACACTTCTGGTAACATGGGGGTGCGGCCTAATGTGCTAATGAGCTGTCCTGTCAGGGGTGTGGCCTAATATGCTAATGGTTTTCTGCTGTTGGGTTGGGCCTATTATGCTAATGAGTTCCTGCTGGGCTTTTTCTACAAAAAGAGCCCTGTCAATAACTAACAGCCTGGCAAGAACCCGGATTATGGTGGTAGTTGACCATCTGGATGCTGAGAGAATGCCACCATCTTTTATTCATACATTGTTCATTAGTACTTATGTTCCTTAATACCTACATTTTACATGTTGTGGTTTTAATTCAATTTTCTGTGTTTTAACATACCTTCTTGGGGGGGGGTTATTCTGTATATTTTTATTCTGTGTGTGTGTGTTCTGTGTGTGTTCTGTGTGTGTGTGTTCTGTGTGTGTGTGTTCTGTAAGTCGCCCCAAGCCTGCCATGGCGGAGAGGGCAGGATACAAATTAAATAAATAAATCAGTGTGGGAGCAAGCAACCGTTGGTTGCCCAACCACAGTCCAATAAGAAAGGCAAAACATGAGACCGCTAATGTATAGATTGCCATGAACAGAGGCATGATCCATGCTGATCGCTCGGCTAATGCAAAAGCTTGGCAGCACACATGAGCCATCCTCAGGGTTCCGGGGGGGGGGGGGGGTAAAGCGGAAATTGAGTTGTGTTTTCCTCCAACTGACTTAGACCCTTAATGAGATGAGGCATGTCTGGACTACCGTGTTTCCCCAAATATAAGACACTGTCTTATATTTATTTTTTCTCAAGAAGACACACTAGAGCTTATACCACAAATGCATAGAAATCCTGCTAGGGCTTATTTTGGGGGTAGGTCTTATTTTTGGGGAAACAGGGTATTAGGGCTGCCCAGTCATTGGTAAAAACCTAGAGGAGCCCTCTGTGTCTTCCTTGGGTACCCCCACACGGCTTGCTCACGTTTTCCTTCACTCCTCTTCAGCAAGGCACTGGCACTGGACTGGAAGAAAAGTTACACTCTCCAATAATTTGCAAATGAAAATAGCAATGTGCTTCTCATACCAGGAATCTCGGCCTGGGGAACGCACACAAACCCTCTTGCAGATTGCTGAAGACTTTATCCTCCCTTGGTCTACTTATTTGCTTTCCTGCATTGATTTCAAAATCAAAATGATGTGTTCCCCCCCCCAGGGTCAAAGGTTATTGGCTTCTTTTATACTCCACCTTTCTGGCCCATGGGAACCCAAAATGACTTACATCATTGCCCTCTCCTCCATTTTATCTTGACAATGACCTTGTGAGGTAGGTGAGGCTGAGAGTGTGTGACTGATGCAAGGTCACCCGGCAAGCTTCCATGGTAGAGTGGGGATTTGAACCTGGATTTCCCAAATCCTACTCCAACACTCTACCCACTACACCACACTGCCTCTGACATTGTATTACAGCTCTAGGGTGTGATATGCCAGTCTGGGCAGGATGCCTGGATGTTCATGTTCATTGGGCTGACATTAGGGATGTGCAAAAAAAAACAACGGTATTTTTTGGGTTTGGGTATATTAAACCAAAAAATATATATGGTATTTTCCAAAATTCCCGAATACCAATTTGGTATTTGGTGAATATTTGGGATTTTCAGGGCTTGGCCATTTCGGATAGCCGAAATTAAATCCCAATCAACAATTGGCTTTAAAAATACTCGGAAAATATCGGTAAAGTATTTTTTGGGCTTCGTTTATGCTGAATTCACACCCCTAGTTGACATGGATGTGTGCTAAATACAAAATGGATCTCTGTTCTCCAGCCCAAAAATTTAACTTCTAGATACCCTGAGGAAGGAACTGCATGGTCAGGAATGACAACGCTTGCAACTCACACTACTTAGAACTTCCCCAATTACAAAAACCTGGACAGTGATTTATCAGAGGTAGGGATGAGAAAACAGGGGCTGTCTTCGTGAAACAGGGAAATTTCCAAAATATGCTGCCCTGAGGTTGTTGATCCCCTGGGGTGGGATAAAAATGGCCTTGGCTACCACATTATTCTTGCCACCCATGTGCATAAAAGTCAGTGTGGTGTAGGGGGTAGAGGGTTAGACTAAGACCTGGGAGACACAAGTTTGAATCCCAACTCTGTCATGGAAGCTCACTGAGTGACTTGGGGCCAGTTGCACATTCTCAGCTTAGCCTACCACACAGGATACAAATGGAAAAGAAGAGAATGTTGTAATACATTTTGGGTCTCCATGGGAGAAACTAGTTGTTGTGGTTGTTCAGTCGCACAGTTGAGTCCGACTCTTCGCAACCCCATGGACCACATTATGCCACGCCCTCCTGTCTTCCATCGTCCTCCGGAGTTTGCTTAATTTCCTGTTCATTGCATCGATAACACTGTCCCTTGGACTGCAATCCTAAAAGAAACCAACCCTGACTGTTCCCTGGAAGGTGAGAAACTGAAGCCGAAGCTCAAATACTTTGGCCACCCAATGAGAAGGGAGCACTCACTGGAGAAGACCCTGATGCTGGGAAAGATTGAAGGTCAAAGAAGAAGGGGACGGCAAAGGATGAGATGGAGAAACTAGAGGGGGGTTTAAATGAAATAAATCAATAAATCAGTGTAATCAAAAACATGTAAACAATATGGAAAAACCACGTCCTCTGACTGCTACACAGAGGATATTTGCCAGGGGAAGAACCGGCTAGCCTTCCGGGAATATTGTCCAGGTGTCTAGGAGGAAGGCAGCTTGCAGTTCAAAGGAATAAAATAGGGTTGCCAGCCTCCAGGTGGGGTCTGGGGATCTCCCACTTTTACAACTGATCTCCAGCCGACAGAGGTCAGCTCTCCTGGAGAAAATGGCTGCTCTGAAGGGTGGACTCTATGGCATTGTACTATGCTGAGGCCGCTCCCCTCCCCAAATCCCACCCTCTCCTGGTTCCACCCCCAAAATCTCCAGGTATTTTCCAACCCAGACCTGGTAACCCTAGAATAAAAACAGTACCCAAGTTCTGATACAGGGGGCAGAGTCAAGCCGTGGAGCCTTAAACTCTTGTCCCGACGTGCGTCTCGGCAGTCCGAGAGGTACAGGAATCTCCTCTTGCAGCCAAGGTCTGATTTAAGCATCCCATGTGGGCCGAGAGCAGAGAACATGGGCAGCGTCTCACGAGAGCGCGCCTCTGGGCTCGCGGTTTAAAAGCCATTCACCCGTCCCACATTCCTAGGAACAGCAGCTGCTCCCGGATGGACTTCTAATATAACACCCTGGCGGCAAGAGCATTTTTTTCTTTTTTCTCGGATTGGGGGGGGGGGAAGCAGGCCATTTAACTACCTTCCAGTGACATTTACCCGCTGGAAAAAAAAGGGGGGATGGGCTGCAGCAGCCTCACTCAAGACAGCCAGCATCTGGACTGTGACTTAACAGGAGCCGTGGAAGGACGGGGAGGGGCCATGGCTCAACGGCAGAGCCTCTGCTTGGCATGTAGAAGGTCCCAGGCTGAACCCCCAGCATCTCCAATGAGAAAGGATCAGGAAATAGGTGATGTGAAAGACCTCTGCCTGAGAACCCAGAGAGCCCAGGCCTGTAGCTACAGTGGGGCCTCTCGGGGCCCAGCCCCCTGACTTACTACCAAGCCTCCCCGACTTCACATCCAGCCCCCCCACCACTTCCATTTTTTATTTTATTTATGGAGCTCACTTGGGGTGTGTGCCGGGGGTGCGTACGGGGTTCCCCCTGACCAGTGTTCCCTCTAAGCTGAGTTAGTGTGAGCTCGCTCACCGTTTTTTAGCCTCCGGCTCACACATTTTTGTCTTAGCTCAGGACGGAGGGCTCCAGAGCAAACTAACTTATGCCGTAGCCAAATCGCTCACTCAAAACTTTAATGCCAGTCGCTCACAAAGTAGAATCTTTGCTCACAAGACTCCACAGCTTGGAGGGAACATTGCCCCTGACTTATTTAAAGGCCCCATGAATTTAAAAAAATCCTGGTTATGGGCCTGGGAGAGCTGCTGCCAGTCTGTGTAGACAGTACTGGCCTTGATGGACCAAGGGTCCGATTCAGTATAAGGGAGCTCCATGTGTGATGGTTTTGAGAATCCTGCATTGGTCTGCGTGCTTTAACAAGCACCGGATTCTACATTGCTTTCTGCATTGATGGGTTTGCAATCCAAGGAAGAGAACCATGCCTAGCGAGAATCATAGAATCATAGAGATGGAAGGGACCTCCAGGGTCATCTAGTCCAACCCCCTGCACTATGCAGGAAATTCACAAATACCTTTCCCCCACCACCACCAGTGACCCCTGTTCCATGCCCCCAGAAGATGACAAAAAAAACCCTCCAGGATCCCCAGCCAAATTGGCCTCGAGAGAAATTGCTTCCTGACCCCAAAGTGGTGATTGGTATTTCCCTGGGTGCGTAAGAAAGGGCCACAAGAACTAAGCACTGAGACAACCCTTCCTGCCCTCCTATTACATTTTTTAAAACTCTTCCTTCTGACTCTTTCCTTCTAACTTGGTCCAGAAGAACAGCTGAAATATGCAGAATAAGGAACAGATGGAGTACCCGCCCCACCTTTCTTAAGCCAGTCCTGTTTGCAGGTTTGTACCATTTGAAAGGAGGGGAAACATATTCTCCAAAAGGTCAAGAGCGTTCATTAAAGCTGCCTCTCGGAAGCTGGAGCAGATGCTGGGGAGCCTCCTGTGACTGGTAACCTCGGGCAAAACGGACCTTGGTGAGACCTGCAACAGGCCTTCTCCTGTTATTCTCACTTTGCAGCACTGACTCCATGGGAAGAAGTTTTCATTTTTTTTTCCCTGGCAGAAATAAAGGGCAGTAAGGAGACACCAAGGTGGCTGGTGCTTAAATAGACCTTCAGGGAAGAAACAGGTGAATACAAGAATAAGATGACCTTCGTAAATGGGTTCTCCTGGTGGTGGAAAGTGCCCTAAACCCAGGTGGAGCAGACCAATAGTCCATCTAATCCAGCATCCTGTCGCACACAGTGGCCAACCAGTTCCTCTGGAGGGCCAACCACAGGGCATAGAGGCCAAGGCCTTCCTCTGATGTTGTCTCCTCACACTGGGATTCAGAGTTTTTCTGTCTCTGGATGTGGAGGTTCACTTCAGCCTCTAGGGCTAATAGCCAGTGACAGACCCAGGGCTATTTTTGGGCAGCAACGCACAGGAACAGAGTTCCAGCTGGCTTCAGAGTTGCCCACGCCCACTACAGCCTAAACCTGTGTGTGTGGCTACAGAGGGAAGGCCTGGAAAGCAACCCCCCCCCCCAGCGACTCCGAGGCGGGTGGGCCAGGGAGGGCCCTGGAAGGATTGGCATTTAAATGCCTCCCCGTGCCTTCCCCGGCCTGGCCAAGGGCTGGCTTGCCCGGGGTCCCCACAGCCGCAGGGCGCCCAAGCAAGCCAAGGGAAGCCCAGGCAAGCCAAGCCAACCTCAAGGGGAGGCTTGGAGTGTGGCCTAATATGCTAATGAGTTGTACTGTTTGGGTGTGGCCTAATGTGCTGATGAGTTTCTGCTGTTGGGTGTGGCCTGATATGCTAATGAAGAGAAGAAGAGAGATTGGATTTATACCCCGCCCTTCACTTGGAGTCTCAGAGAACTCCTTTCCCTTCCCCTCCCCACAACAGACACCCTGTGAGGTGGGTGGGGCTGAGAGAACTCTGACACAGACTGCTCTTTCAGGAACAGCTGTGCCAGAGCTTGTGACTGACCCAAGGTCACATCAGCAGGTGCAAGTGGAGGAGTGGGGAATCAAACCCGGTTCTCTCAGATTAGAGTCCGCGCACTTAACCACTACGTCAGACTGGCTTTCAGATGAGTTCCTGCTGGGCTTTTTCTACAAAAAAAGCCCTGGATAGACCTGTCTGACACACTCCTAGGCAAGGAAACAAGGTCACAGTTGCTTCTTAGACGAAGCTCTTTTGAGAAACGGGTGAAAGTAGGAAGGTCGACACGCCCCATCAGAGTAGAACATTATGGCTGTGCCTTCTGTCAGGCAACGTGGAAATTAAACTGTTGGACTTTATTTTGAAATTGTGTGCCTAGCCCCAACATATTGAACTGGATATATAGTGTCTATAAACCCACATTGTTTTTGCGTTCCACTTCTTGAGACTGTGTCCCCTTGTGATGTTTTTGTATGAAAACTATGGAGAAAGATATATCTTTTTGAAAAATAATTCATGTTTTGTACAGCACTTGGATTGATCCTTTATAAGTGAGCTAAAAACAAGCCCAGCATGAAACTCTCATTGGTCTCCATGGTGCTACTGGAATCAAATCTAATGGTTCCACAGCATTATGGGATTTTTCATTATATCTGAAAATAATCTCCTCAGACATTATATGACTGGCATGAGAAAAACCGCCCCTCCCCTATGTTTGCTGATTTAAACATATTAGAGCTAACTGAACAAAGAGATGATGAAAACCTATCTATACATTTTAATCCTATCCAGGGCTCTTTTTGTAGAAAAAGCCCAGCAGGAACTCATTAGCATAACAGGCCACACCCAACAGCAGGAACTCATTAGCATATTGGGCCACACCCCTGACAGCACAGGTCATTAGCACATTAGGCCACACCCACATGTTGCCAGAAGTGTGGTTATCCAGCCACACCCACCTTTTGCTTGTTACTCTGTTTACCTTGTTTGTTGTCAAAACCCAGGGCCTTTTTTGTAGCAGGAACTCCTTTGCATGTTAGGCCACACACCCCTAATGTAGCCAATCCTAATGAGCTTCTGCTGTTGGGTGTGGCCTATTATGCTAATGAGTTCCTGCTGGGCGTGGCCAACTTGGGAGCCAGCCGAAACTCCGTTCCTGTGTGTTCCTGCCCCAAAATAGCCGCCCTGATCCTATCTGCTTATGGTGGTGTATACAATTCTGACAAATCCCCTGTGAGGTAGATAATGCTGGAAGAGGAAAAGGAAGAAGAGGAGGAGGAGGAGGAGGAGGAGATTAGATTTATACCCCGCCCTTCACTCAGAGTCTCAGAGTGGCTTACAAACTCCTTTCCCTTCCCCTCCCCACAACAGACACCCTGTGAGGTAGGTGGGGCTGAGAGAGCTCTTTCCAGAATTGTCCTTGAGAGAACAGCTCTGACAGATCTGTGGCTTGCCCAAGGTCTTCCAGCAGCTGCAAGTGGAGGAGTGGAGAATCAAACCCAGTTCTCACAGATTAGAGTCCGCACCCTGAACCACAACACCAAACTGGTTCAACCTGGGTGACTGGCCCAAGTGTCACCCAATGAGATTGCCAACTGAGTGGGGATTTGAACTCAGGTACTATTAGGCCAACAATAATCACTAGGGAGGGGCTGTGGCTCAGAGGCAGAGCATCTGTTTGACATGCCGAAGTTCCTCGGTTAAATCCCCACCATCCCCAGTGAAAACAGTTGCACAGTAGGTGATGTGAAAGACCTCTACCTGAGACCCTGGAGAGCCGCTGCCAGTCTGAGTAGACGACACTCACCTTGATGTACCAAGGGCTTGATTCAGTGTAAGGCAGTGTTCCCTCTAAGCTGAGTCAGTGTGAGTTAGCTCATAGTTTTTTAGCCTCCAGCTCCGGAAGGATGGCTCGAGAGCAAACCAATTTATGCAGCAGCCAAATCGCTCACTCACAGCTTTAATGCCAGTAGCTCACAAAGTAGAATTTTTGCTCACAAGACTCCACAGCTTAGAGGGAGCATTGGTGTAAGGCAGCTTCATGTGTTCATGTATATACCACTATCTCTCTTATATTGTAGAAAATGGGCTTCTGATACTGACCGGGCCTTCTGACACACTTCCGGTGATGTCAGGGGGTGTGGCCTTCTGTCACTTCTGGTGATGTCAGGGGGCGTGGCATATGCAAATAAGTTATGCTAATGAGTTATGCTAATGAGCTCCGGCAGCTCTTTTTCTACAACAAGACCCCTGCTTAAATCTTTATAGAAGGAAGAGGAAGATCTTGCAGTTTTGGTTTCACGCTAACACACTCCGACAGGCAACCATCTCCATCAAGAACAACGTGTATGGTAATCATTACAGAGAGAGCTTTCGAAGGTGGCAAGTTTTCCTTCTGATTTGAAATGCAAATTCCCCTTGACAGTGTGAAAGTACAATAATTTAATAGATTTGCAAATTAGAAATATTGTAGAAGTACCAACATGATGAGTTTACTGCTAGCGTCGTAATAAACTTAAAATAATATCGCGGAAAATTCCAGGTTTTGTTACATCTATTTGTCTTACAAAACCTTCAGCACAGAAACTGAAATTCATTTTCCCCCCTCTCTTTGATGCATAAAACATAATCTAAATGATCTCTACAAAATGAGCCAATATTCATAACCTGGCAAACACTAGTGGGTTTTATAGAGTATTGCTATATGGCTAAAGTTTATAGGCATCTGGTGTAGAATATGAATATAGTGTCTTAAGAAGCTCAAGATCTCTCTCCCCCCCCCCTTATCTTTAAAGTAAGTTTCTAGCCTTCATGGTTCCCAGCAAAAGCACAAGCCAAATTGTGATTAGAAGTATAGTGGTGGAACGTGCCACCAAATCACAGCTGACTTTGGGTGACCCAATAGGGTTTGCCATTGCCTGCCTCTGTGTAGTGACCCTAGTCTTCCTTGGTGGCAGGTAAGAGATGGCCTTTGGAGGATATCTCCGTTGGAGGTAAGAGTGTACAGCCATGAGTGCCCAAAATGATTTGGACTGATTTCTTTCTTAAAAGAAATGCGCAAGGGTGTTCACAGCTTCAGAGGTTCGCTGGCAACACCCATGGAGATACAGCTGCAGGTCCAATGTAGCATCATTCCCTAGCAGCTTGCAAGGTGACCCGTGTCAGTCAGATGTGTTGAAACAAGAAATCTGGTCCTCAAAAAGGGAAGCCCTTTTTTGAGCTCTAACTAGCAGGCTTGATGGCTGACAGACCAGACTTTCCTTTCAGTTGAAAGACTGCTGTAACAGAAACACCCAAGTATCTCTGGATGCCCAGTAGATGCCTTCACACTTCTTACTTAAGCCTTTCATGGAGATGTCCTAAGCAGGTTACTTGGAACTACGTCCCACTCTTCACTCGGCGTCTCAGAGCAGTTTACAATCTCCTATCCCTTCCTCTCCCCACAGCAAACACCCTGTGAGGTAGGTGGGGCTGGGAGAGCTCTGAGAGAACTGTGACAGACCCAAGGTCACCCAGCTGGCTTCGTGTGGAGGAGTGGGGAATCAAACCCGCTTCTCCCAGATTAGAGTCCACGCTCTTAACCACTACACCAAACTGGGTTTCCTTTCCTTTAATCCAAGGGTCCCCAATCTGGTCCCTGTGGGTGCCATGATTGGTCCCTGCGGGTCCCTGTGGGAGCCGCCCTGAGCCTTCGGGGAGGGCGGGATACAAATCCAAATAAATAAATAAATGATGCCCACCAACCCCTTTCCTGGCTCCCACCAACTGTTTTCATAGATTGAGCAGGGCTAGTGGAACTTTAGGCTGCAGTGGCTCAAGTGGTTAAGACGCTGAACTGCAGACCAGAAGGTTGGTAGTTCGGCAGTTCGAGACCTGAGTGCCGCATGACGGAGTGAACTCCCGTCTCTAGTTCCGGCTCCTGCCAGCCTAGCAGTTCGAAAGCAAGAAATTGCAAGTAGATAAATAGGTACCGCTTTGGTGGGAAGGTAAGAGCGTTCCGTGCGCCTTGGCGTTTAGTCATGCCGGCCACATGACCACGGAAAAAGTCTTCGGACAGCGCTGGCTCTTCGGCTTGGAAATGGAGATGAGCACCACATGCCTAGAATCAGATTCGACTGGCTTTCTAGCAAGGGAAACCTTTACCTTTACCTAGTGGGACTTTAGCCCAGGAGGGCATCTGATCGGCCATTGGAGGTCTGATTCACTGTGCAGATTCATAAAACAAAATTCCTTTGGCAGCAGCTGCCAGCACTGCACAAGGGTCTTCTCTGTGTGGCTGAAGGTCAGCTGTGTGTACAGAGGAGATTAGTTTTAAACAATATGTTAATTTAAAAAGGCATCTTGTAATCAGAGCTTCTTTCTGTAATGCTGAAGTGTTAACTCTGAGATTTTTAGATTCAGGTGAGTAGCCATGTCGGTGTGAAGCAGCAGAACAAAGCTCGAATCCAGTGGCACCTCAAGGTATAAGTTTTCGTGTGCACGCACACTTCCTCAGATACATTGAAGTGGACGTTGTCAGTCCATACATATACGTAGAGGGTGAGCAGCAAATCAGCAATCAGCATGTTAAAACTGTTTGACAGGAGGAAGGACCAAACAGTTTTAATATGCTGAACACTGATTTGCTGCTCACCCTCTACATATATGGATGGACTGGTAACTTCCATTTCAGTGTATCTGAGGAAGTGTGCGTGCACGCGAAAGCAGTCAGGGCTAGTTTTGGGCAGGAACGCACAGGAACGGAGTTCCGGCTGGCTCCCACGTTGGTCACGCCCAGCAGGAACTAATTAGCATAGTAGGCCACACCCAACGGCAGAAACTCATTAGGATTGGCTACATTAGGGGTGTGTGGCCTAACATGCAAAGGAGTTCCTGCTACAAAAAAAGCCCTGACAATAAACAAGGTAAATAGAATAAGAAGCAAAAGGTGGGTGTGGCTGGATGACCACACTTCTGGTAACATGGGGTGTGGCCTAATATGCTAATGTGATGTGCTATCAGGGTGTGACCTAATATGCTAATGAGTTTCTATTGTTGGGTGTGGCCTATTATGCTAATGAGTTCCTACTGGGCTTTTTCTACAAAAAAAGCCCTGCGAAAGCTTATACCCTGACTAAAACTTTGTTGGTCCTAAAGCTGCCACTGGAATTGAACTTTGAGATCTTTGTATAACTTCATTCCCAGCATTTGGAGGTTGGCTCCGCCTCCAGGGGCAGCCACATGGAGATTGTGCCCACCACCCTGTGTTAGAATTCCAAAGGTGCCCTCAGGCTCAAAAGGTTTGGGAACCTCCCCACTTTAATCTAAGGCACCGGTTCTTAATGTCCGATGCCCTCTGAGCCATCGCCTTGTTCTTTGCAGCATTAGGGATGCCAGCCTCCAGGTAGGACCCGGGGACCCCCCAGAATTACAGCTCATCTCCAGACTACAGAGATCAGTTCCCCTGGAGAAAATGGATGCTATGGAGGGTGAAAATGGATGCTATGGAGCCCATTGGGGAGGGCGGGATACAAATATGAAAAAATAAATAAATAAACTCTGTGGCACTGCACCCCACTGAGGTCCCTGTCCTCCCCAGGCTCCATTCCCAGATCTCCAGGAGTTAGAATCGAAGAAGAAGAAGAGGAAGAAGAAGAAGAAGAGGAAGAGGAAGAAGAGGAGGAGGAGGAGGAGGAGGAGGATGCGGGATACAAATATGAAAAAATAAATAAATAAACTCTGTGGCACTGCACCCCACTGAGGTCCCTGTCCTCCCCAGGCTCCATTCCCAGATCTCCAGGAGTTAGAATCGAAGAAGAAGAAGAGGAAGAAGAAGAAGAAGAGGAAGAGGAAGAAGAGGAGGAGGAGGAGGA
>NW_015167571.1:594181-615597 GCF_001447785.1 Gekko japonicus | reverse complement strand
AAGAAAGAAAGAAAGAAAGAAAGAAAGAAAGAAATGGTAGAGCAGAGACAGACAGGTAAGTCACATGAGAAAGCTGATTGACTTCAGTCTTAGAACTCTGCACACATAGAATTTTATTACTTCAACCAGGAAAAAAACCAACAGTAAAAACATTAGACTTGATGTTCACTTAACTTAGCTGTCCATAATGTAATATAAGTCATAACATCCTGAAACTTCTACTTTGATGGCTACCAAGTACCCACAGAGATATAATTATTCAAAGCTAAACACTAATGACAACATCAAAATGATCATGCTTGTTTCCAAGATAAAGTGCATGCTCTGTTGTTGACTGCAGATTGAAGCTTGCGGGATAGGTCAACCATTCCATGGAGTGACCAGCTTTTGTGTGGATGAGGATGTCGCAACTCAGCAGATTCGCTGTGGCCATGATCTCTGCATCAGTTGCCCAGACTCCATCATGAGAGATGCCAGAAGTGCTCACATATTCACTCACATTCCGGTTCAAGTAGTCCTGTAGTTTCTCTGTCAAGTCAGTGTTCATGTGGTGGATGACTTTATTTCTAAGAAGGGAGTGGTTGTCCTCTGATCCTGTCAGGATGTAGCTGATGGCCCGGAAGTAGCAGTTCCCATCACCTTTGGTTTTATACGTACGCCGTGGATGCCCAAGCTCCCTTGTGCGTCCACAGTACACAACCTTTACAAATGAAAGGCCAAGAGTGGTGCTAAGATACTTTCTTACAGAACTTGGTAGTGGGTTGAAAGTCTTCATCTGCTGGCATCTCTGTGAGATGTTGATGTCATCATTGTCTGGTCCCTCACATGGTCTTTTGAGTGTCTTCTGCTTCAGGCTGTCATTTGCAGAGTCACTAGGATAATCATCATGGGACTTGGGTGGTGGAGAAGCCTCTTCTTTCTGGAAAAGCTTAAGGTTGCTGGTGTGGTAGGTGTTGTTCAGCATCTTGTCAGTCTTACTGTTCCTAAGTTTTACACGTCCCTTGGTCAAGGATTCCACAACTGAGTAGGGTCCAATCCAGCGTGGTTCCATCTTTGAACCCATGCGACGAACACAGCGCTGATTCTTGATGTAAACTATGGAGCCAACACTGATTTCTTTCTTGCTGTTGTGTCGACGATCAAAGCCACGCTCCTGGTATTCCTGGGCAGAGTGCATGTTGGTGCTGACGGTTGAACGGAGCTTTTTATTAATGGTTGTCAGTGTATCCAGTACATCAGGGTTAGCTTCATCTGAAAGGGGCATGGAGCCCACAATGTCAGCCTCTGAGGGCTTGAGGTCCATAGGAAGCTTTGCCTTCCGTCCATACATGACCTCAAATGGAGTACACTTGGTTGAGGCATGCACAGATTTGTGATACGCAAACAGAACACCAGGGATAAATTGGTCCCAGTTGTTGCCTTGGTCATTGACAAGCTTACTAAGAGATTGTTTGAGTGTTTGATTGTTATTGGGGAAGTATCTCTCTTAGTAGGAAAATACAGCAGCCCCAGAAAGGAGGCCTGGGGGGTTAATCTGGCCTGGGGGGGTTATTCTAGCCTAGGCCAGAGTAACCCTGGGTTTACTCTGGCCTAGGCTAGAATAACCCCCCCAGGCCAGATTAACCCCCCAGGCCAGATTAACCCCCCAGGCCAGATTAACCCCCCAGGCCTGCTTTCTGGGGCTGCTGTATTTTCCTACTAAGAGAGATACTTCCCCAATAACAATCGAACACTCAAACAACCGGGGTTATTCTAGGCTAGGCCAGAGTAACCCCGGGGTTACTCTGGCCGGGGGGTTAATCCGGCCTGTTACACCGGGTCTGATCAGATCTTGGATGCAAGACCTGAGAGCCAGTTTGGTGTAGTGGTTAGGAGCACGGGCTCTAATCTGGGAGAACCAGGTTTGAGTCCCCACTTCTCCACTTGCAGCTGCTGATGTGGCCTTGGTTTGGTTATGAGTTCTTTCAAAGCTGTTCTCTCCAGGGCAGTCCTCGAAAGAGCTGTCTCAGCCACACCTGCCTCACAGGGTGTCTGTTGTGGGGAGGGGAATGGAAAAGAGGTTGTCAGCCGCTCTGAGATTCCAAGTGAAAGGTGGGGTATAAATCCAATCTCTTCTTCTTCTTCTTCTTCTTCTTCTTCTTCTTCTTCTTCTTCTTCTTCTTCTTCTTCTTCTTCTTCTTCTTCCTCTTCCTAGTCTAAATGTGGTGGCTAGAGATCTCCCAGAATTACAACTGGTCTGTGGGTAAGATATCAGTTTCCTTGAAGAAAATGGCTACTTCTGTAGGTGGCATCAGGGCTATTTTTGGGCAGGAACGCACAGGAATGGAGTTCTGGCTGGCTCCCAAGTTGGCCACACCCAGCAGGAACTCATTAGCATAACAGGCCACACCCAGCAGTAGAAAATCATTAGAACTGGCTACATTAGGGGTGTGTGGACTAACATGCAAAGGAGTTCCTGCAACAAAAAAAGGCCCTGGGTTTTTACCACAAACAAGGTCAACAGAATAAGAAGCAAAAGGTGGGCGTGGCTGGATGACCACACTTCTGGTAACATGGGGTGTGGCCTAATATGCTAATGAGCTGTGCGGTCAGGGCTGTGGCCTAATATGCTAATGAGTTTCTGCTGTTGGGTGTGGCCTGTTATGCTAATGAGTTCCTTCTGGGCTTTTTCTACCAAAAGAGCCCTGGGTGGCATTATACCCCACTAAGGTCTCTCCCCTCCCCAAACCCCACCTTCCCCAGGCTCCACCCCAACATCTCTAGGAATTTCACAACCCAGAGCTGGTAACCCACCTCCTGGGAACCTGTAAGGATGATTGTCACCCTGACTCGTATGATGAAAGGAAGGTGGGGCAGAAATGGTGGCGATGACATCGGGATTAGGAACCACCCTTGGAAGTTCCGCCATGCATTGTATGGCACTGACATTGTGGGATTGGCTTGAACTATCTATTGGACAGTATCACCCCAAGGGAAGATTTAAGGAAATGACTGATGCCATCAAAACCACTCAAAGACCATCTTGTTTACAGAAAGCACTTTAGTATTGTTATTGTTATTTTTTATGATTTTATTGTTTTATCTGGTTTTATGTATGGGCTTATGCCCCTCGCAAGCCGCCCTGAGCCCGCTCGCGGGGAGGGTGGGGTAAAAATGCCTAAATAAATAAAATAAATAAATAAAATGTAATAATCGCTAAATATACTGCTGTTAACCATCGCCTGCAACACTGGCTTGGTCAACACGACACTGCAGACTGAAACTGGTTTAATCATCATTGCTTCTCCCCATGAAACATTTGCAACTGCAATTCTGGGAAGGGGCCCATGGACTTTTATTACAGAAATCTCCAAGCAGAGGTCTGTCTTTGGTGGAAGCCATGGCACTTTAACAGGTATGAAACTGAGATACATGTATCACGCAGATAGGCCCTTCAGTGAAGAGATAGACCCCCATATGCACACAGCTGACTCACACCTCGAAACATAGGGGAAACATGCCCATGCAAAAGATCTCTGTGTGCATCAGAACACACAGCAATGCTTCACATTGTAGATCCCATAAAAGTTATGTGCATTGGCCAGTGTTGGAATTGCAAGTTGCTTACACTTCAGTCATTACAGAGTTAAATGTTGTTTGTTAGGAAACAGGATGTTACGTTACATAATGTTACATTACATAATGTATTAAACAGTGGGGAAAGTTTGTGGGAGTTGTTTATCCTAATGAAGTGGCCTGTAACCTTTGTATTGGTCAACTAACAACTTGTTTGTGGAAATGCTTTGATCTAGCATTAATGTATTCACAAGGTTTATGGCCCTTTGTGTGAACCAAAGAGGTAGTTCTTTTCTAGAAGCCAAGACAGATAGAAAGATGTAGCTGTTAGCATATATTACTGAGAGTAACTGCAAGCATGTAACCTTTTATTTTATTTCTTTTATCCAAAGTACCTTACCCATGTTTTATTTTGTTTTATAGTAAAGATATTTTTCTTTTACTAAGTGTGTGCTCTTGTGTTTTCAATACAACCATCGATCCTGAATCAAAGAATCCCAACAGCCAGTCATCTGAACCACAGGAAATGCATAGCGTAGCTGTAGCCTATGCTTTCAAGACGGGGCTATAGCTCAGTGGTAGAGGATCTGCTTGGCATGCAGAAGGTCAGAGGTTCAATCTCTGCTGTCTCCAGTTAAAAGGACCAGGTAGCAAGTGATGTGAAAGGCTTATACCTGAGGCACTAGAGAATCACTGCTAGAGCAGGTGGTAGCTCAGTGGTAGAGCATCTGCTTGGCATGCAGAAGGTCAGAGGTTCAATCCCTGCTGTCTCCAGTTAAAAGGACCAGGTAGCAAGTGAAGTGAAAGGCTTATATCTGAGGTACTGGAGAATCACTGATAGAGCTGGCAATACTCAAAATAAGGCAGCTTGTTATGTGCTGGTGGCTCGGCAGTAGAGTATCTGCTTGGCATGCAGAGGGTCCCAGGTTCAGTTCCTGGTTTCTCCAGTTAATAGGAGATAATGTGAACGTTCCTTGCAGCAAGAGCGGGATGCAAATGTAGGGCTTGGGAATACATATGTATGGGCTAGGAGTGTACAAAGAGGCCCTTTCCCTCTTTCTCATTGTTTTCTTGTGTTGTTCCTGTGTGCGTTTTCATTCACTGATGGCGTTGCTTTATCGTTGGTTTCTTTTAGGCTATTTTTATGCATTGATGCATCGTTTATATGCAATTGTCACACAAATAACGTTGAGAAAATGTGTCAACTTTGAGGGGGAAATTCAGCAGAGGAAACTGGAAAGGGCTTGAAAGTAACGGCTCACAGGATCGATTTGTACAAAGGAGTTAAAACACCACCAAAAAAAAAATGCCCAGCACGAAACTGACCAATAAGGAGATTATTGCTAAACTCCGTGTGTTAAACTGAGGTGAGAAACACAGCAGACCCCTACCGTAACACAACTGCACAGCTGCAATTGACCTACCATGCCACACAAAAAATATGTACATTTCAGCACTGCGATACAATGTCCACTCTTTCTCATTGGTATGCAGAATAAATACTCCGTGATTCTTAGGAGAAAAAGTGGAGAAAAAAGGAAAGTGTTGAGTACACACACAGCATTTGAAGTCAAGCCCTATGACTCGACTTCAGTGAAAATCAGAAATAAGGTGTGTGCACATACTAGGATCAAGTCAACACAGCAGGGATAAGAGACTCAGTAGCATCCCAAATAAAAATGTGATGGATATGGAATGGAAATTCAGAACAATTTCTGCTTATTTATATTTACTACATTTATACCCCACCTTTTCCCCCAGTGGGGACCCAAAGTGGCTTACAACACTCTCCCCTTCTCCATTTTAGGCGGAGAGTGTGTGACTTACCAAGTTAGGCTGAGAGCATGTGACTTACTGAGTTTGGCTAAGAGCATGTGACTTACTGAGTTTGGCTGAGATTGTGTGACTTACCGAGTTAGGCTGAGAGCATGTGACTTACTGAGTTAGGCTGAGAGTGTGTGACCAAGTTAGGCTGAGAGCGTGTGACTTACCAAGTTTGGCTGAGAGTGTGTGACTGACCGAGTTAGGCTGAGAGTGTGTGACTTACCGAGTTAGGCTGAAAGCATGTGACTTACTGAGTTAGGCTGAGAGCGTGTGACTTACCGAGTTAGGCTGAGAGCATAGGCGTAATCTTCGTGGGGGCGGTGGGGCGTCAGCCCCTGCCGAAATTTTCAGGAAGGTGCTCAGCCTCCCCCGGGAGCCACCCTTGCTCCTAGCACAGCATAGGCTGAGGGTGAGCGACAGCCCCCCCCCCCCGGGAAATTGGAAAGTCTACACCCTTGGCTGAGAGTGTGTGACTTACTGAGTTAGGCTGAGAGCATGTGACTTACCGAGTTAGGCTGAGAGTGTGTGACTTACCGAGTTAGGCTGAGAGTGTGTGACTTACCAAGGTCATCCAAGGTCACACAAGTTTCCACGGCAGTGTGGGGATATTAACCTGGGACTCCTAGATCCTAGTCCAACTCTCCAACCACTGCACCACACTGGTTAGCCTCACCTGGATAGACAAAATATCTTTTCAGTACCCTTTATTTTTACCCAGAAAATTGCACATGCTGCAAACATGAAAGCAAGGGCTGAGAACCAGCCTCCTTCTGGCAATTCTCTATTCCCACCTCCACTTCTTTGGGCAGCAGGAGAAAAATTCTAAAACATCACCAACCTTGCATGCAGTGTGACATCACTTCCAAGGAAATTTGGAAGTGATATCACATGACTCAAGGAATCACTGAAAACTCTGTGGTTTTACCATGAAGTTTCCGGTAATTCCTAGAGCAACAAGATGTCTTTTCTGTTTTTCCCTGGAAGTGATCATAGAATGCTAGAGTTGGAAGGGACCTTGCAGGTCATCTAGTCCAACCCCCTGCACTCTGCAGGAGCATAGCTGAAAGATAGCCCTACAACATACCCGAAAGATGGTCGTCCAGCCTCCGCTTGAAAACATCCAGCGAAGGAGCATCCACCACCTCCCGAGGCAGACTGTTCCACTGCTCAACCACTCTTACATGCCACATGTGATGTCACGCCACATGTGATGCCAGTGCCCCCTTGTCCCATGTCCCCACCCTTCAATCTCATGCTTGTTGCCAGCCATTTTCTGGCAACCCTACAGAAGAAGAAGAAGAGGAGGAGGAGGAGGAGGAGGAGATTGGATTTATTCCCCACCTTTCACTACCCAAAGGAGTCTCAAAGTGACTTCCCTTCCCCTCCCCACAATAGGCACCCTGTGAGGTAGGTGGGGCTGAGAGAGCTGTCTCAAGAACTGCCATTGAGAGAACAGCTGTGAAGGAACTTATAACTGACACAAGGTCACACCAGCAGCTGCATATGGAGGAGTGGGGAATCAAACCCGGTTCTCCCAGATTAGAGCCCGTGCTCCTAACCACTACACCAAACTGGCTCTCAGTTAACTGGCTCTCTTTGCTAAGCATTCTTCCGGCAACTGGGATAAGCTATGGCTGGAGTGGCTGGCTGAGCCCCATACATTAATGGAAGCAGTCCTAAAACAGCTGCTGTTCATAAAATCACCTAAATTTGCCTCCACTCCCATCCCTGCCGCTGTGGTTGAGGCACCTATTCTGACCATATCTATGAATACAGGTCTGTTTTGCCTTTTTAAAATCAATAACTACAACAGCAATAATAATGAGTTCTCATTGTGCCAGAATTCAGAATACTCCATTGTTGCATTTTTTTTTTTTAAAAAGGAATAACATCTCAGTTCAGAGTAGAACCTTCTCCTGTCCCCCTCCCCTTGGCACGAACAATTTGAAACCTCATTTTAAAAAGTCATTGCCCTTGCAGTGCTTGGAGGGAGGGAGACGTTTGGCCTTCTCGTGTGTTTTTAAAAGTCCTTCGTCCTCTCCTGAAATTCAATTTCCTGCGAAAAAGCCTGTGCAAATGAATTAATCATTTCTTACCGTGGCAATTAATTTTGCACGGTGCCTATGAAGCCACTGAGCAGGCATCTACCAGGCAGGGAACCAGAAAGTATTTCACTTCTGTTGATGTTGCTTCTGTTCTTTTAACCGGTTGGATGCCAGGCGGGTTTGCCACTTACGGATGCGGCCGTGCAGCAAGGGTCGCCGACAGGCTGGAGAAAAAAAGTCTTGCCCCTTTAACAGAAGCTTAAAGGGTAAACATGGGTAGCTGAAGCTCTTCATAATGCAGACGTACATATTACATATATATATACAAGAAGGGGGACCCGCAATACTCGCGGGGGGGGGGAGAAGGAAGCAGCTGCAGGTGAGCCTTCTCCCCTGCCCCGTCCCGGGCACCCACAGTAAAGCCTGCGCCCCCCAAGCCTTCTCCCTCCTCCCCCCCCACAGCGAGGCCAAGACGTCTCCCGCCCCCTCTCCCTCTCTGGCGGCGGCAGTGAAGCCGTTCTCAGAGCGTTCCCTGCGCCTGCGCAGGGGACGCTCTTTTACTTTTGGGGGGATTTAAATATCCCCCACATATTTTTTCTCCAAGTTTTCAGATTTTTCTGCACATATGGGGATTGCCCCAAATGTGCAGGAAAATCTCCCTGCCCCCCAGGTGCCCCCGATGTGCGGATTTAGATATCCGCACGCTGGGGGCATGTTGGGAATTAGGTATATAGATATATAATAAAAAAGGAGTTTGGGTTTAGAGAAATGGCTTCAGATCCATCTACACACACTGACTGATGGTGCACACTCAGTTTTGTGTATGCAGCAAAGAGGTCGTGAACCCATGAAGCTGCCCTTTTTATACAATTTTCCATGTTTTATTGCAATCTTCTCTGTTTGTGGTTTGTAATGGCCTATGGCTAAATACAATAAAAGCCTTCTCTCTCTCTCTCTCAACTAGATCAAAGCTTGCTTAACTGTTCCCTATCAAGGACAGTTTTGACTCCATGAAAGGGAAAGGGATGAAGCTGCCTTCTACTGAATCAGGCCATTGGTCCATCAGGGTCAGTATTTTCTACTCAGGCTGGCAGCAGCTCTCCAGGGTCTCAAGCAGAGGTCTCTCACATCTCCAATTGCCTGATCCTTTTTAGCTGGAGATGCTAAGGATTGAATCTGGGACCTTCTGGATGCCAAGGAGATACTCTGCCACTGAGCCACAGCCCCTCCCTTAGAAAGTGTATGTGTCTATGTTGTGAAGTGGGAACAAAAAGGGGAAGGGGGACTTAACCCTGAAACCTGGGAGCCAGAACCTAAAAAGGTAAGTCAAACAGAGTAGAGGGCCAACAATAAAAACTTAATGTTTATAATATAAAAAGATACATGTCTTTTTATATATATATAACTGTTTTTATTGGCTTTTCACTTTTACAATCAACAACATAGACAAAGGTTCTAACATTCTATGATGGTAACTTGACCGTAGAACAATGTATAGCAAATACATAACCATACAACATAGAGCGCTTCTTTATTAGCACTATAATTTGTCATTCAGAGTGGTCATTCCCTTGGATCTGTTTGTGAAGTTGTTTTTGTTTGTTTCTTATATCATTTTATTTACTATATTAACTTTCAACCATGTGTATAGTATTATTTACTATATTAACTTTCAACCATGTGTATGGCCTGTAAGTGTAGCCATTTATGATATATCAGCTTTGTTGGCAATA
Source organism: Gekko japonicus (assembly GCF_001447785.1). Classification (NCBI taxonomy): domain Eukaryota; kingdom Metazoa; phylum Chordata; class Lepidosauria; order Squamata; family Gekkonidae; genus Gekko; species Gekko japonicus. The sequence goes on along the minus strand of NW_015167571.1, from coordinate 606,440 downwards.
TGTCATTTGTGGCCACATACTCCAGAACCGGGGCCCATAGTCTAACAAATTTAGAGTAAGTTGGCACATTTTTATCGTTTGCTCTATTTAGCGAATCAGTAATTCTGGCCACTATAAACTGGTCCCAAATCTTCTCTTGCCATGTTGCTATCGTTGATACATGTCTTTATTCAGGGGTCATTTCGTAGAAAAAGAGGTGCAGGAGCTCATTAGCATAACTCATTAGCATAACTTATTTGCATATGCCACACCCCCTGACATCACCGGAAATGTGTCAGAAGTCAACAGCCACCGCTTTGGATTGCTAGCTATTGGGGGGGGGGGGGATGCATAGATCTGCCCTCGCAGTGGAGGGGGGGCTTGTACCTGAATAAACCTTGGCCTTAAAGATGCCACTGGATTGTTTTGGATTGCTATCTGGGAGGGGGCTCTGCAACTTACCTGGTTGTTTCTTGCTCCTTGTGGCCTGGGGCTGCTGGGAGCAGGGGGTGGAATTTGTTGCATGTGCCCACCCCCTGGGCTCTTTACTGCCGGAGCTCCGCTCCTGTGCGCTCCTGCAGGAAATGACCCCTGTGTTTATTAGCAAAGAATTAAAGAACATATAAAGGCCCAATCACACCTCATGTAAAAATGTCAGAATCTTACACACAATGGCCGAAACACAGCAGGTCAAGTCCATTGGCCCTTGTGTGTAAGATTTTGGCATTTTTACATGAGGTGTGATTGGGCCCTTATATGTTTTTTAATTATTTGCTAATAAAGACATGCATCTTTTTATGTTATAAACATTCAGTTTTATTGTTGGCCCTCTATTCTGTTTGACTTACCTTTGTATGTGTGAAGTACCACCAAGTTTGCAGCTGACTTATGGTGACAATGTAGGGTCTTCAAGGCAAGAGACCTTCAGAGGTGGTTTGCCACCCCCTGCCTCTGCACAGGGACCCTGCAATTCCTTGGTGGTCTCCCAGCCCAATACTAACCAGGGCCAACCCTGCTTAGCTTCCAAGATCTGACACATCAGGCTAGCCTGGACATGTGCAGCACATAATCTACTGTTATTCACTGTGAGGGGCGAGTCATAAAACTGATGGCCCATCTAGTCCAGCATTCTGCGTCTCACAGTGTCCAGTCAGATGCCCCAGGAGGAGGCCTACAAGATGGGCATGGAGACTAAAACCTCTCTCTGTAGTTGCCTCCACCCAACTCTGGGATTCAGAGGGTTGCTACCAATGTCACCACAGCCAGCCCATCCATCAACCAGTGGGGAAAGGTCTGCAGCCTGGAGACTGATTGCTTGAAACCCCTAGTAGACGTTGTTACCATCAATGGCCTGTCTCGATATTGGAGGAAATTAGCTATGAGACAGAGGAGGCCAGAAGGGTTCAAGGGATCGCACACCTTTATATACCAAGGTCCAGTTCAGTATGAAGACTCCAGATTTAAAGAGTGTTCAATAGTTTTACTAGAGAATATCCCTGCGTACGATCACGCTAAGCAATCAAAATATACAGACAATCCAGAACTAAGAAATAAAGAGGTGATTATAGAGACATTTTTAAGGAGCAGTTATAGGAGTTATATTACCTGACCAGATGTGCAGACGTCTGTGTAAAAGAAAGCGCAAACGGCCAGCATTTCATGCTAGGAGATCCAAAGTAGAGGCTTTGGGGGTGTACCTTATTGTAGGTGCCCTCAGAGTGCACACCGAGGTGGGGTTTGCTCTCTTTTATAGAAATTCGAGGGGCGGTCTCCCAGGCCAGGACTTGATGTGTTTAATGACCACTGATGGTGTTACTGGGGTGGGTTGAAAGGGTTTGATGACCATTGATGGTCTTACCGAGATAGGTTGAATGGGTTCCCAGGCTTAGACAAAAAGGGGAAATGGGTCTCTGATAGGCATCGGGAAGAACTGTTAATGAATGTAATGTTTAATCAGTTTGTCTCAGTATCCTGTGGGAGGGGACAGGAAGGGCAGGTGTCGAGACAAAAGATTTCCACATAGGCATAGGTATCAAACAAAAGCAGATTACATGAAGGTATAGCTACAGAGGAGGTTCGCCAGATGTCTGCAGAATGTTTTTGGAAATGCAGATACTTTACCTGAAGGAACTCGCGATCATTCCATATGAGTACCTTTGCTGGGTGGAGGGGGGGTTGGAGGTTGTCCTTGAGGGCACCTTGTGCAACCTTAGACTGAAACCCTTTGCAGAGCTTTGGCTAGCTCTTTAGCACAGGTCAAGAGTGTTCTCTTTGGCCTGGTTCTGTGGGTCTCTGGTTCAGGTCAGAAGTGGAGTGCCCCACTGTTGGGGCTACCCCGCAAGTAAGATAGCATCTCTGAGCTACAACATCTGCTAAAAAAAAGTGCCCTATTTACCTGAAAGGAAGACTAGACTTTTCCAACATGTGCCATCAAAACTATCTTATATTACAGCTGTGTACAGTAACTAAAAACATCTTGTGTATAACCAGGGGTCATTTCCTGCAGGAGCGCACAGGAGCGGAGCTCCGGCAGTAAAGAGCCCAGGGGGTGGGCACATGCAACAAGCCCCACCCCCTTCTCCCAGCAGCCCTCAGTCAGGGCAGGGCAAGTTGCAGAGCCCCCCCCCCGGTCCAAAACACTCCAGTGGCACCTTTAAGACCAAGTTTTATCCAGGTACAAGCTCTCCCTCCTCTGCGAGGAGGCAGATTGGCCCGTTCCCCCCCCCCCCAGTGGAGCCTGAGCGGTGGGTGTTGCCTTCTGTCAGGGTGTGTGGCATATGCAAATAAGTTAGGCTAATGAGTTATGCTAATGATCTCCTGCGCCTCTTTTTCTACAAAATGACCCCTGCATAAAAATATATCCCATACCATAGCTTACCACTGACCCTTAGGAGGAATATGATTAACATGTTGTTGGTAAGACAGGCCAGCCTTCATAGTAGTTTAAAAATAAATGAATGTTGCTCTGACCTAGATACCCCAGGCAAGCCCAGTCTTGTCAGATCTTGGAAGCTAAGCAGGGTCAACTCTGGCAAATATTTGGATGGGAGACCTCCTTGGGATACCAGCAGTTGGGAGGGCAGGGGGCAGGCTTTATTCAGCCGCCTTTCAGGAGAATCAAAAGGGTGAAAGAGCCAATGTGGTGTGGTGGTTAGAGCAGGGGTCCCCCCCAGCGCTTTTGAGTCTGTGGGCACCTTTGGAATTCTGAGACAGGGTGGTGTCAGAACCCACAGCCAACGACGTAGTACACGCTTCCCAGGAAAGGTAATACTTTATTGACAAGCTATAGATGCATTAACATAGGCACTGTTAAGAATGACGGCTGCCCCTGGGGCATAATAGGATATAGGGTACACTTCTACGAACATGGGGGTGTGGCCTAATGAGCTGTGCTGTCAGGGGTGTGGCCCAAAATGCTAATGAGTTCCTGCTGTTGGGCGTGGCCTATTATGCTAATGAGTTCCTGCTGGGCTTTTTCTACAAAAAGAGCCCTGTGTATAACTCCTTAGGAGGATTGTCCTACTTTCCAGAGTCATCTTCCTTTGGGGTAAATATGGTACTTTCGTTACAGGAAAGAAACTTCCCTTCCCCCCATCCTGCTCCCCAAAATGCTGCTCCAGGAGGACAGGGGACCAAAGAACTTGAGGACACATTGTAGCTCTGTAGTGGGTGTGGAGAATTTGTGAAATGCACCTGACCTTTCCATTAGCAGAAGTTAGTGGATATACCCAGCCATTGGCTGGGGTTGCTGCTCATTGGTTTACTAGCCCTGGCTGCATCAGAGTACTCAGCACCAGCCGCATGGCTCAGTTCAGGCACAGCATGAGGAGCTGTGGCTCAGTGGCAGTGCATCTGCTTGGCATGCAGAAGGTCCCAGGTTCAGTCCCCAGCATCTCCAGTTGAAAGGACAAGGCAGGAGGTGATGTGAAAGTCCTCTACTTAAGAACCTGGAGAGCCCCTGCTAGTCTGAGTAGACAATACTGACTTTGATGGACCAAGGGCATGATTCAGTGAAGCCTTGGTTGATTTTGACTATAGTTAGCCTATGGAACGAGGTTTGAACTGACAGACAATCACTCAGATCTCGATTTGTTTTGTCAAGTGCACGGTTCATGTCATTCTCTCTGTAGCTTGGTACAGAGTCACCAGAGGACAAGCCAGAATTGAACCAGGATTTAAGTCAGGATGTCTTCATTCAGACATCATGCAGAACCATAGTTAAGAGTAACTGTGCTCAATAAACCCACTTCAAATGTCTGATGGATCTTGACTCACTTAGAGTTGCCCAGACACCCGCTATGGCAGGAGGCCCCCCGCTGATTGTTGCTGTTGCAGCAAGAGAAAAATAAAACTGAAAAATTAGACAGGCTCTGTGGTGGGATGTCAATTCCAGTTTACTGCAGAAGTGACTATTGATAGTTCTAGGAGTCGCTGGAATCTATGGTTTTACCATAGAGTTTCTGGTGATTCCTAGAGTTGTTCATTGTCCCAGAAGTGATGGAGTGACGTCAATGACATCACACCCCCATTTCCCCAACCCTCCATTTAGCAACCCTTGGCAAATATCTTACAAGCATAGTTAGTGGGGTGTGGCCTGCGTTCAGACAATCACCCAATTGCCCATAGTTTAATTAAACCAGGATTTTACATGATGTCTGAACAGAGCCTATGTCATGATTGAGGGTCTGAATAAAGCAAAGGCATGCATGAGGAAAGGATCACTTTGTAAATGAGTGTCGATGAAATAAATAAATAAAGCTGCTGGGGACAATCTTGGAACTGGCAGGTGCTTTGCTGATGAAAACGCATTTCCCCCTTTTCCAGGTAAATTCGGAGTCATTAACCATCGATCCGTAGCATGCGCAGGTAGATATGTGTTCTGTGGCACACAAGAGTGGGAGCTTCAATGACAGCACATTGATGCTCTCCCTCCAAAAGCTGTTATTGCAACTGAAGAGGGCTTCTCGTGGTGCCTGGGTCCCGTCGCCACCTGGGCTTGCTTGAAAATTGATCGGAACCCACCTCAATCCGAAGGTGCCGCAAAGATGCTGAAAGATGGCTCTGTCCCGGATAGTTCATCATTGTGGCGTCCCGACAGGAAAGAACAGATGCTTGGTAAGGATCCTGCTGTCATGGAAGTTGCTGAACAATTTGCCTTTGATGGATGCCGGAGTACTCTAAAAGGAATCGTGTACCAGTCAATTCAAGACGTGGGATAAAGGCAGAGGAGGAGAAGACCTCTCTCCCGCCTGTACATCTCTCCCCCGTTCGCTTTGATTTGATTCTCACAGCTTTGATTTTCCGCAGCTTTCCTGTTTGCATTGACTTATTTATTTAGATCATGCGTCTCCTGCCATGTCAAAACACACTCTAGGCGACTGACTAAGTTAAAGCCTATAAATTAAATATAACCCACCAAAGCATATGCAGTCATCAAGCGGGCTAATACCAGTGAGAACTGAGGGTCAATCTACACACTGTGGTTGTCTCTGGGTGGATCGCACAGACAATTCTCAGTCAGACGCCATTTTGCGAGCTCTCAGCTGGAAATGCAAGTTTGAGGGCTGGGGGAAGGGGCTGATTTGGGAGAGGGAGATTTAAGAAGAAGAAGAGAGAAGAGATTGTATTTATACCCCGCCCTTCACTTGGAGTCTCAGAGCGGCTTACAAACTCCTCTCCCTTGCTATAGCAACTGATCTCCAGGCAACAGAAATCTGTTCACCTGGAGAAAAGGGCCACTTTGGAAGTTGAACTCTATGGCATTATGCCCCAAACTCCGCCCTTCTGAGGCTCCACCCCCAAAATCTCCAGGCATTTCCCAACCTGGAGCTGGCAACCCTAGCAAGAAGGCATTCTGAAGTTCCCGGGGAAAGATGTCTCAGAATTTTGGGATAACATGTGTTCCAGTCAAGTACACCTAGGGTGCGGTCAGACGGTGTGCTGAGAGCGGGTTAAACTGCTCCGGTTCTAACCGGATTATATTTGATCTGGATAATTGCGATCACACTTACCTCCCTTATCCCGCCTCACCACGCAGTCACGTCACTCTCCGGCATCTACACTACTGATGCGCGAGAGTGTGCGTCGGCGGGTTTTTAATTTTTTCTCAGTTTGTGCATGCGCATAGGCACCCCTCCGTAGAATGGGGGGTGAAACTACCATGGCGCATGTGCAGAACCACCAGGACGAATCAATCCAACCCTTCCAACAAAAGACTTCCCTTTAAAATGTTTGACCCGAAAATAGCCTCCGTGAGATCCCAAACTCATCTAAACTCTAAAACAAGTGACCGTTTAAATGTCAGTTTTCTAAACACGGTAGCGCAGCTCCGCCAATGCACGCGCCGCTGATGCTCAAAAAAAAATGGCAGGCGAAAAGCGGAAGCCTCGGGCAGCTTTCAAGCAGGGAAGGGGTTTAAACTGGAAGTGGCTTGACACCGGAGGAGCGATCACACAGGGGGGAAATGCGGCTTTAAACGGGAGAGCTGAGAAAACACCACTTTGGGACCTGGTAACAAAATACTCTGAGTTAAAGCGGTTTTGAGCTGGAAACCAAAGGCTGGGGACGGGAGGCAGATGTTGACTATGTGATCGTGCATATAAAATCCGTTGCTGAACTGTCACGACACCAGATCAAATGGCACGTCTGAACACACCCCTATGGATTCCTGTAGCAGAGACCCCTCAGATGACCTCTGAATACAGACAGGTGGAGGTCAACGTAAGTTGTTTTATATGGACTGAAAACATGTAGGAAGTCAATGAAGATGGCATTCACTTCCTAGTGGAGACCCAAGTAGACCATTCCATGTGTTTGTTTGTTTGTTTTGATGTCTAAACCGCCCTTCCCCGCTTACGCAGGGCTCAGGGCTGTTTACAACAACATAAAATCCAATACAATTTTAAAACCAGTTAAAACTACAAAATTCCATATTAAGATCACAGAACGGGATGTTTCATGTCCTGTTACCAGTGCCCATGATCAGAGTAAATTTGATCCAGCAAGCTTGGCCTTTATTCTTTAAATAAGCCATGTGGAATCTAGGCTGTTGGGTGGGGGGGCATTTTACAAATCAATTCGCCTACTCAATGTCTTCTGCAAATATCTTGCAAACAGGTTTCACATGAAAGTCCAGGTTCAATGTTTAATGATAGCGCAGGTTGTCAGACGGTGTTTCCCGAGGCCTGTGGATGTTTGAGGGAGCTTAGAAGAGATTGCACAATGAGAAGATCAGCTGAGAAGATCAGGCATCACAAACAAGCTTCTGTGTAGGATAATAAGCACATCCACCACGATCAGTCTTCCTCTGGAATCTGCAGTGCTGGCCATGTTCAATTTTTATTCTGTTTTTCATTCATTTATACACCACTTTTCTATCATCAAATCTGCATTACTGTCGACGACAGCAGAACTCAAAGGGCAGTTACAGTTCCTGTTCTAGGGCATGCTGGCTTGAAGCAACGGCAAGACCCGATGGTCAACTGGAACATCAATCTATCATCACATTTTTATCCCAATCTTGCTCCATCAGGGTGGTGTATGTGGTTTCCCCCGCAGTAGCCCTGTGAGGGTGGTTAGGCTGAAAGGCTCACAATACAAGAACTCGTGGGCACTCCATGAAATTGCTGAGCTGTCGGGTTAGAACGGATAAAAGGAAGTACTTCTTCACCCAAAGAGTGATTCACACATGGAATTCACTGCCACAGAAAGACGGCTTCAAAAGGGAATTAGATAAGCATATGGAGCAGAGGTCCATCAGTGGCTATTAGCCACAAGGTATAGATAGGGGCTCTGGGGCAAGTGATGCTCTGTCTTCTTGATGCTTGGGGGGGGGTCAACAGTGGGAGGGTTTCTAATGTCCTGGCCCCACTGGTGGACCTCCTGATGGCACCTGGTATTTTTGGCCATTGTGTGACAGAGTGTTGGACTAGATGGGCCTTTGGCCTGATCCAAAATTGGCGTCTCTTATGTTCTTATGTTCTAAAGGAGTGGATTGACCCAAGATCACTTTCTCAGCTTCAAGGCTAAGTGCAGATTTGAACACAGGACTCATAGAAGATGGTCCAGCATTGTGTGTGATACTCAGGGCTCCAAAGGTTCCCTGGCCAACAAGTCAACATAGAAATGCTGGAAGCATTTCATACCACTGGCACCATATAGTAATGACTACAATCTATTGCTGAGACTTAAAATAAGGGAAGATAATGAAACACCTTGATTTCACCCAGGGAAATGCTGATGGCCACTTTGGGGACAGGGAGCAATTTTTCTCCAGGCCAGTGTGCCCGGGGATCCTGGAGGTTTTGTGTCATCTTCTGGGCATGGAACAGGGGTCAATGGGGGTGTGGGGAGAGGTAGGTGTGAATTTCCTGCATCATGCAGGGGGTTGGACTAGATGACCGTGGAGGTCCCTTCTAACTCTGTGATTCTATGATTCTAGAATATGGGAGGTGGGTGCAGAATAACAGCTCTGTTGGAAGGAACCTTAGAATCACCTCTGGACATGCAGGGAAGAGGCTGTAAACAAGAAGATATGAAGCTGCCTTATATTGAATCAGACCATCAGTCCGTCAGAGTCAGTATTGTCTACTCAGACTGGCAGCAGCTCTCCAGGGTCTCAGGCAGAGGTCTTTCACATCATGTTCTGCTCGGTCTGTTTTAACTGGAGATGCCTGGCTCTGAACCTGGGACCTTCTACATGCCAAGCAGAAGCTCTACCACTGATCCATGCCCCCCTCCCAATAAAGAATTGGAACTCAGTTCTACAGATATTTGATGTGGCAGAAATGGCTAACTTTGTGGACAGACAGGTTAATAAATGACTTGTGGGCAAGTAACTTTGGATACTTACTAGTAAGGCCCTGTAAGGGTGTCATATTATCTCACACACTGATTATACAGCGTTTCTTTTTAGTTCATAATATTAGAGTTGCAGGGGTTTGGGGGGGATTGTTTAGGGTTTTTTTTAATTTATTGTAATTTTTTGTCCATTTCATATCACTGCTGAGCTACTGGCACTGCAAACTTAAGCAGAGTGACATACATACTACACCAGTATGGTGCAGTGGTTAAGAGCGGTGGACTCTAATCTGGGAGGACAGGGTTCGATTGCCTACTCCTCCACATTCAGCCAGCTGGGTGACCGTGGGTCAGTCACAAGTTCTCTCAGAGCTGTTTCCTCAAGAGCAGCTCTCCGAGCTGTCTCAGCCCCACCTACCTCACAGGGTGTCTGTTGTGGGGAGAGGAAGGGGAAGGAGACTGTAAGCTGCTCTGAGACTCTGAGTGAAGGGAGGGGTATAAATCTAACTCAGTCTGGTGCAATGTCCCCTCTAAGCTGGGGAGTCTTGTGAGCAAAAATTCTACTTTGTGAGCTACTGGCATTAAAGTTGTGAGCGAGCGATTTGGCTGCTGCATGAATTAGATTGTTCTGGAGCCTTCCTTCCTGAGCTACGACAAAAATGTGTGAGTCAGAGGCTAAAGAACTGTGAGCTAGCTCACACTAATTCAGCTTAGAGGGAACACTGGTCTGGTGTAGTGGTTAGGAGCATGGACTCTAATCTGGGAGAATCAGGTTTGATTCCCCACTCCTCCACATGCAGCTGCTGCTGTGACCTTCGGTCAGTTCTCTCAGGGTGTCTGTTGTGGGGAGGGGAATGGGAAGGAGATTGTAAGCTGCTCTGAGACTCTTTCAGGTAGTGAAGGGCGGGGTATAAATCCAATCTCTTCACTCTCCTCCTCCTCCTCTTTCCCCCATTAAATTCAATGAGCTAAAAAGAGTGCAATTGCATTTAGGACTGCACTGTTAGAGTTTCCCAGAGAGGAGGAAAATATCCCCATCAACCAACTTTACGGCATCTTAGCCATGATGTTAACTACAGAATTCATTATACCTCCAAATTTGTGTTGGTCTCGTAGGAGCTTCTGGACTCCAATCTAGCTCTTCTCCTCCACACCAACCTCGCTACCCTCTGGAAGAGAATCCCTTGTTCTCTTGCCCCTGGTTTGTTTCTCCAAAGATTCCTACGATAGCTTCTCCCCCCCCCCTCCTCCTCATGTCTTTCATGAAAAATGAGGCTTTTCTCACCACCTTGGCAAATATTTTCCCCGGCAGGTATGCTGTCGAACATGTTGCATTGACAGCATGACATGGAATCTAAAAAGCACAGAGAGACTAATTACGGGGAGGAAATTACACCAAAAGACCAATTTTCTCATGATGCAAATGACAGCCTGGTGCCCTGCCTCCTAGCCCGATTGGGCAGTTTGCCTGAGAAACAGTCGTGTATCGTGTTCTATACAATTGCCACGGCGATCACAGAGTGAGAGAGAGAGACTTAGACAAAAAAAAATGGCATTCTTGCACAGTTAGCACCGAGCTTGAGAATCCAAGGTGAGTTGACAGCTAAGTAAGGTATCATATTAACAGCCCGATCATATCCTGCTGCTTCGGTTTCGGCACGTGGGGAGAGATTTCCAGTGGTAGACATACAGCTGGGACAGAGCCAAAAGCCCTTACGAAATTACATGCTCTATGCTACTATGCCAGGTTTGAATGCAGCCCACCAACTCTAGTCAAGGACCAGTGTTTGGGATGCAGGGGATAGGGGGTTGGGCTTAGATGCAGGGATGCCAGCCTCCAGGTGGGGCCTGGGGATCCCCTGGAGCTACAGCTCATTTCCAGACGACAGCGATCAGGTCCCCTGGGGAAAATGGGGGCTTTGAAATGTGGACTCTATGGCATTCGACTCTAATGGAGGTCCCTCTCCTCCCCAGGCTCTATCCCTGACAACTCTACTTGAACAGGGAAGGCCTTGCCTACCCCTGAACCTCACTAGCTCACTGAGAAGTGGTCACTGAGGAGAGGAGGAGGAGGAGGAGGAGGAGGAGGAGGAAAAGTTTATACCTCGGCCTTCACTACTTGAAGGAGTCTCAGAGTGAGGAGGAGGAGGAGGAGGAGGAGGAGGAAAAGTTTATACCTCGGCCTTCACTACTTGAAGGAGTCTCAGAGCAGCTTACAATCTCCTTTCCCTCTCCACAACAGACACCCTTTGAAGTAGGTGGGGCTGAGAGAGCTCTGAGAGAACTGCCCTTGGGAGAACGGCTCTGGAAGAACTTATGACTGGCCCAAGGTCACACCAACAGCTGTATGTGGAGGGGTGGGGAATCAAACCCGGTTCTCCCAGATTAGAGTCCGCGCTCCTAACCACTACACCAACCTGGCTGCTCTTCTGGAACGGTTTACGTGCAGGGTTGCTGTGAGGATAAAATGGAGGTAAGATTTCCCAGGTATTTATGGCACTTTATGTATCTGGAACATTTCCATTTCACACTGTGGACTACAAAGTGCCTCTTTTCACACGCCTTTGATTTCCTTTAGCGCTCCTACCATGCACATTATCATTGGCCACCATGGAAATCGACCTCAACAATTCCAAGATGGTTTCCCACGGTCTTGTTTTAGCCTGTGTCAATTAGAATATTTGCATTTCTGCTTCCGGGGAACAGAGCTTTTAATATTAGCTGGCTATAGAGTTCTGGTTTCAGAATGGTCCTTCTCAGAGGAGAGGATTTTAAGGGAGATCAAAAGAGTTTCAAGAATACTAACAATACTGAAATAATGCTATATTCAAGACCATAAAAATAGTTTTTGACGTATATATGAACCTCGTTCCTTATTATCCTTTTTATTCTTAGACATGCTCTTAAAATGTACTCCTTGATTACAGTATGATTATGACAACCGTAGTGGTATTAAGATGTAATGGAACATATAAAGTAACTAGTAAGGAAAGCCCGTCGTGGCGGTAGACGACGGGCCCTAGATAGGAAGGAAGGGCGAGTGGAAGGGAGGAATGGAGAAGAGGAGGTAGAGAGAGAGAGACAGAGTTAGATAGGGGGGAAAGAGAGAAAAGGGGGGAGACGGAGTGGGGTTAATGGTAGTAATTTGGAAAGAAAGGAAGGGAGAAAGCTAGGAAGGAAGGAAGGTAGATGGGTAGAAAGACAGAGATTGAAAGAGAGTGAATGGGAGGAAGGATAGTTGAGAAGGAAGAAGGGCAGAGAAACAGAGGGGGGAAACAGAGGGGGTGAGAGAGAGAATGTTGGGAGGGGAGAGAGAGAAAAAGGGGGGGGGGAGGGGACCCGGCCTGGACTGTGGACAGGGGCCGGGGGGAAGCGGTGGACGGAGGGTCCAGGCCTCGTCTGCCGGCCTGGACTGGGGCCAGGGGGGCTGGGGGGAGCCGGCGGACGGAGGCTCCAGACCTCGTCCGCCGGGCTGGGGGGG
>NW_015167571.1:592093-593210 GCF_001447785.1 Gekko japonicus | reverse complement strand
CCTCCCCTCCCAGCCACCCAGCCAATGGCAGGGCAGGTTGGCTGAGGGAGCCAGTCATTGGAGGCAGCTCTTCTGAGTGGCATATTTTCCGCCCATACACTAACGGGGCGCATTTTAGAATTCTGGCACCCAAAACTCCTTTATAATAAAGGAGAGATATTCAATATCTAACAGTTAATGTTGATAGTAACTAATGGCAATAAAGGCTAAGCTTTAATAATAAATGTATACAGTTTGTAAAAACCTTCCTAATACTATGTATTTTAAATCTTTATATTAACTGCTGTATATTGTCAGGACCCACAGTCAAACAACAGAGCACACGCTTCTTTGAAGGTTATACTTTATTGCTATCACTATGGTAGCATAGACACAGTCACTGTTAGGAATAACTACACCATAGAAAGTTGAGAGAGATATAGAAGAAGAGAGTAGAAGAGATTGGATTTATACCCCGCCCTTCACTAGGAGTCTCAGAGCGGCTTACAAACTCCTTTCCCTTCCCCTCCCCACAACAGACACCCTGTGAGGTGGGTGGGGCTGAGAGAACTCTGACACAAACTGCTCCTTCAGGAACAGCTGTGGCAGAGCTTGTGACTGACCCAAGGTCACATCAGCAGGTGCACGTGGAGGAGTGGGGAATCGAACCCGGTTCTCCCAGATTAGAGTCTGCACACTTATATAGGGTATTCAAATGCACCCCCACACACACCTATGGGCCAATCGGCCTGACTCCCACGGGCAGGAAAGAGGACCAGGGCAGTTAGAGCCGAGGCTGGGAAACAAAACTAGTCACACGGTTAATGGATGGGAAGACACTACACAGGCCGGCTACAAGGTCAGTGATACCGAGGGGGGGAAGCGAAAAGAAAGGAATGGGGCAGCAACTGGCACACAGGTCACGAAAGCGAACTGTGGGCCCATAAACGAAATGGCAGCATAGCTGACATGTACTTACTCTGATGTTGATCGTCCTTGTTATGGATAAGTTATAGGTTCTTAGAGTATCTATAGCTCCCGTTTCCCCCGAGTTTTTCTGTATCCCTATTTTAATTTGAAATAACAATACTATTTATTTATTTTTAAAAAAGAATACTAACAATACTAGGGGAAAGAG
>NW_015167571.1:580125-591827 GCF_001447785.1 Gekko japonicus | reverse complement strand
GGGTGGGGAGAGGTAGGGAGGAAGCAACTTACCCTCCCTCTTCTCCTGCCTCCTCCTGGCTGAATGAGGGCTGGAAGCAGGGCGGACGGAAGCAGGGGGTGAGGCTTCGTCATGTGCCCCAGCTCCCCGTACCTCACCCGGGGGAACTGCGATCCCCCGCGATCCCCCCGAAATGACCTCTGCTTCCACCTGCACCTGCTGATGTGACCTTGGGTCAGTCAGTCACAAGCTCTGGCACAGCTGTCCTTGAAAAAAAGCAGTTTGTGTCAGAGTTCTCTCAGCCCCACCTACCTCACAGGGTGTCTGTTGTGGGGAGGGGAAGGGAGAGGAGTTTGTAAGCCGCTCTGAGACTCCTTTGGGTACTGAAGGGCGGGGTATAAATCCAATCTCTTCTTCTTCTTCTTTTGTGAATCACTGCTCACTCCTTCAGCTCATCCCCTGCCACAAATTTTGTTAGTCTGTAAGGTGCTACTGGACTCTTGCCAGTTTGGTGTAGTGGTTAAGAGTGGTGGACTCTAATCTGGAGGACCAGGTTTGATTCCCCACTCCTCCACATGGAGCCAGCTGGGTGACCTTGGGCAAGCCACAGTTCTCTCAGAGCTGTTCTCTCAAGAGCAGTCCTCAAAAGAGCTCTCTCGGCCCCACCTACCTCACAGGGTGCCTGTTGTGGGGAGAGGAAGGGAAAGGAGATTGTAAGCTGCTCTGAGACTCCGAGTGAAGGGCGGGGTATCAATCCAATCTCTTCTTCTTCAAATATATTTGAAAAGTTTGTAACTTACAAAATCTTTCCCTTGGCCACTCACCACCTGTTCTGCCAGTCCTTTCCTATGGGGCACTTAGTTGTGTCATCAACTGTCCACCATCTACACAAAACATAACAGAGAGGAGACATTCGTGTTCAGTGAATAGAAGAACCCAGATTCAATCCTTGGTGGGTACAGTTGCCAGCCTCCAGGTGGTGGCTGGAGATGTCCCACTATTACAACTGATCTCCAGGAGAATCATAGAATTATGGAATCATAGAGTTGGAAGGGGCCATACAGACCATCTAGTCCAACCCTCTGCCCAAGGCAGGACCAGCCTAAAGCATCTCTGACAAATATCCATCCAGCCTCTTCTTGAGAGCTGCCAGTGAAGGGGAGCGAACCACCTCTCTAGTACCTCTGAATCACTCTGACGGTGAAAACGTTTTTCCTGATATCCAGCCGATACCTTTCTGCACGTAATTTAAACCCATTGTTTCGGGTCCTATCCTCTGCTGCCAACTGGAACAGCTCCTTGCCCTCCTCCAAATGATATCCTTTTCAATATTTAAAGAGAGCAATCATGTCCCCCCCTCAATCTCCTCTTCTCCAGACTAAACATTCCCAGGGCCCTTAGCCTTTCCTTCTCCAGACCCCTGATCGTCCTCGTTGCTCTCTTCTGCACCCTCTCGATCGGTTCATCTGGAGAAGATGGCGGCTTTGGAAGGTGGACTCCGTGGCACTGTACACCACTGAAGTCCCTCCCCTCTCCATGCCCCGCCCTTCTCAGGCTCCACCCCCCCCAAATCTCCAGGTATTTCCCAACCCAGAGCTGGTAGATCCAGTTGAGGATCTCAGGTATCAGTTTGGGGAAATATCTTTCTCTGCCTGGTGGAGAGCCACTGCCAGTCAGAGTACACCGCACTTAACTAGATGGCCCAGTGGCCTAACTCGGTTAATGTATCTTCATCTCTTCCGCAGTCCTCATTCCCATTCTGTCGTATGGAGCGCTCTCAAGTTGCAGCCAACTTATGACAACCCCATGGGTGAAAAGTACTGGGTTCACCGCATGGAGGACTCGGACGACGACATGCTTTAGCACACGTTTATTGTACTTAACACAGACAAAGACTAAAGCTACCAGCCCGACAGGGCCAACTATATAAGAACATAAGAACATGAACATAAGAGACGCCAATGTTGGATCAGGCCAAAGGCCCATCCAGTCCAACACTCTGTGTCACACAGTGGCCAGAAATACCAGTGCCATCAGGAGGTCCAGCAGTGGGGCCAGGACATTAGAAGCCCTCCCACTGTTGACCCCCCCCCAAGCACCAAGAAGACAGAGCATCACTTGCCCCAGAGCCCCTATCTATCCCTTGTGGCTAATAGCTACTGATGGACCTCTGCTCCATATGCTTATCTAATTCCCTTTTGAAGCCGTCCATGCTTGTAGCCGCCACCACTTCCTGTGGCAGTGAATTCCATGTGTTAATCACTCTCTGGGTGAAGAAGTACTTCCTTTTATCCGTTCTAACCCGACCGCTCAGCAATTTCATGGAGTGCCCACAAGTTCTTGTATTGTGAGAAAGGGAGAAAAGTACATCTTTCTTGACCTGCTTTTTCCCATGCATAATCTTATAAACCTCGATCATGTCCACCCAGTACCCCCCATTCCCATTGGAGGGTTTGAATGTCCCACCAAAGTGGCTATTGGTTGGGGCTGGGGGATTCAGGATCCGCAGTTTCCATTGTTCTCGGATCCAAGCTCGTGCCTGTGCCGCGGATCCCTTGTGGTGGCCCGCATACATAACAATAGGGTTTCCAAGACAAGAGATTAACAGAGGTGGTTTGCCAGTGCCTGCCTCTGCACAGCAATCCGTGACTTCCTCAGTGCTCACCCATCCAACCACTAACCAGGGCCGACCCTGCTTAGCTTCCAAGATCTGCCAAGATTGGGCTAGCCTGGGCCATCCCGGTCTGGATACTGAAAGCTATTTTTGCTGTTGTTAAGTCACACAGTCGAGTCCAACTCTTCGCGACCCCATGGACCACATCATGCCAGGCCCTCCTGTCTTCCGTAGCACTCCGGAGGAGTTTGCTCAGTTTCATGTCCGTTGCATCGGTGACACTGTCTAACCACCTCATTCTTTAAGAACATAAGAGAAGCCAATGTGGGATCAGGCCAATGCTAATAGCTATCTCAGCTTGTTCCAACTTCCACTGGTGAGGTGCCGGGGCTCCAGTGGATGTCTTTAGATGACGGAGATCACGTCGAATCCCCGTTCAGCTACGAAGCTACAGCTGGAAGGCCTGGGGCAGGTTTCTCTCGGTGCTCCCTTCTCATTTGGTGGCCAAAGTAGCTGAGCTATACTGATGATTATTTCTTATAGCCAGTAGAGATGGGTTGAATTGCTGCGGAACTCCCTTTCAAGAGACAAAGAGAAGTGGTTTGCCTTTGCCTGCCTCTGCTTAGCAAGCCTGGACTTCTTTGGTGGTCTCCCATCCAAGTTCTAACCAGGGCTGACCCTACTTAGCTTCAGAGATCTGAAGAAATCAGGCTAGCCTAGGCTAGCCTAGGCCATCCAAGTCTGGGCACTCCCGTCGCAGAAGCAGTTTAAAACATTACCCAGTCCCTCCTTTAGTGAGTCTTGTCTCATCTAACCTTAGACAAAACGATCATCATTTCTCTCCCGGCCAGCAGATTTCTTTCCCGGCCCTCTCCTTCCCTTGTGATTTCCCATTGCAGGCCTCGTTAGCCTGGAATCCCTCCAAAACGTTTTTGGAAGCGGCTGCCATCTTTGCTAATAGCTATCTCAGCTTGTTCCAACTTCCCCTGGTGAGGTGCCGGGGCTCCAGTGGCTGTCTTTAGATGACAGAGATCACGTCGAATCCCTGTTCAGCTACGAAGCTACAACTGGAAGGCCTGGGGCAGGTTTCTCTCGGCCAAACCTGTCCCAACCCATAAAAGCTACTGAAGAAAGCAGGAGTGCTGCTCTCAGCTCCTTGGAAGAAGGGCTGGAGGCCAATGAGATACATTTTGTGCTATAGCCCAGTCTAAGGACAACTTAGCAGGTGCCGTCTGTCATACACATAAGCCCTTGCCCCAGAGATGGCAAAAGTTCCACCAGTGTAGAAGTTCTGTGGATGGCCCATAGTGTAGCCAAGGCTCTAGGTCAGGCTAGAGAGCTTCGCAAAAGGGCAGGCGTGACCTTTTGAAGCTCTGCTGGGTGTTTTTGCATTGAGGTACGGAAGTGCTGAGGGAGGCCTGATTCGGTGCACTGCCAGCTTTTCTACTGGGTTAAGTGGAAAGAGGAACCTACATGTCACGGGGGGGTGTCAGGAGGCAGGAGTTGAGATTGTCCATCTTTTTCTTGTGGCCATGGAAAAACTAGCAGGACCCAATCCGTTAGCCCATTGTTTATTTATTATATGAGAAATTATTAGATGAATGAATGATACTCAAACATATAAAATTTAACCAGGGACTTAATCCATATTACTTACACACCCAGGGAAATGCTGATTTGCCACTTTGGGATCAGGAAGCAATTTTTTTTCCAGGTCAGTTTGGCTGGGGATCCTGGAGAGGGTTTTTTGCGCTCTTCGGGGCATGGAACAGGGGCTCACTGGGGGTATGGGGGGGAGGTATTTATGAATTTCCTGCATTGTACAGGGGGTTGGACTAGGTGACCCTGGAGATCACTTCCAACTCTGTAATCCTATGATATATTCTTTTCTGGGGTTGCCTTTTACCTTGTGAAATATTTGAGAACATAGTCAAAATACCTTGAAAACTTTTTTGCTCCTGTTCTGTATTAAACCACCACTGGCTAAGTGTTTTAGATCTGCAGAGAGAGAGCCGAGGAGAATCGTTGACATGAAGAATGAACCCCAAAGAGGTCTTAAACAGAAAGAAGATACACAGGTTTAATGCGCCAGCTATCCTTCATTTCCCCTCACCTTCCTTCGCTGCCTGTAAGACAGGCCTCTTTCCTACCTCAACTAATGTTTAGCATCCATTCTGCATATAATTGTGAAAAGCAAATCGTTGGCTCATTTGTAATTCGGAAAGACAAGCCCCAGAACTGTCTTGCCTGTAGGGCTCCCCGGATACTTTTCCGCCTCCCCCTTCAGCTGCCAAAACCAAGTGGAGTTTGTGGAATTTCTGACACCTTTAAAGACATTCCAGTGGATTTAAGTGCACCCGGGCAGATGGCGTGAAAGGGATACGCAGGAAGAACAGAGAGATCTCTGCCAGATAGGCTGGTGCTCTAGGTAGCCCTCCCGTTTTGGGGAGAAGAAAGGAGACGAGTATCATTGCTACCACTGGAAGTCTCTGCCAAAAGCAGGGAGATCCTACCCAACGATACCGAGTCTCATTAGAAAAATCCTCCACTTGTTATGGGATTCAACGAACCTTCAACTTCCATGGGGTCGTGAAGCAATTATTTCAGGCTTTCTTCTCTCACTTCTTCGTTTTTTTTAAAGGATGCCATCTTATTTTCAAGGCAGCGGCCTCAAAATTATACCCCAGCTTCGTTTCACTGTGGAGTACGCTAGATAACTCCTCTCCTCCTGCTCCCTGGGGTCTCGGGCTGGCTTTTACCTCACATGAAAGCCGGAGCCAGGAGAACTGTCAGAAGAAGAAGAAGAATTAACCGTTGAAGAATGATGATCAGATGCATTTTTCTCAGGGCCGAAAGCGGAGGGGGAGGCGGATGCACGCAGAAAGCATTTAGCCAAATCTGAAAATATTTCTTAGGCACACATGTGAAAGAGTCACAGAAACAAGGGCTAGGGAGGCCACGCACATCATAGATGAAGGAGCCAAATAAGGAAGACATATGAGCTTGATTTTTCTTAGCAGTGGGGCTTCGGTTTTTTCATATTTCATCTCTGTCAGGGGGCAGCTGTTATTTGGTGCGGATCCAATGTATTTATTTAGATAGTTACAGCCTACTTTTCTACCCACTGTAGACTCAAAGCTGCTTACAACATGGCTCTCCCCCTCCTCCATTTTATCATCACAACAATCCTGTGAAGTAGGATTCAGACCTGTGAAGTAAGAGAGCCAGCATGGCGTGGTGGTTAAGAGCGGTGGACTCTAATCTGGAGAGCCGGGTTTGATTTACTACTCCTACTCCACATGAAGCCTGCAGGGTGACCTTGGGCCAGTCCCAGTTCTCTCAGAACTCTCAGTCCCACCCGCCTCACAAGGTGCCTATTGTGGGGAGAGGAGGGGAAGGTGATTGTAAACCACTGTGAAACACATGAGGCCTGCTGGGTGACCAGGAGCCAGTTACAGTTCTCCTAGAACTCTCTCAGCCTCACCTACTTCACAATGTGCCTGTTGTGGGGAGAGGAAAGAAGGTGATTGGAAGCCACTTTGAGACACATGAGGCCTGCTGGGTGACCTTGGGCCAGTCCCAGTCCTCTCATGACTCTCTCAGCTCCACCTGCCTCACAAGATGCCTGTTGTGAGGAGAGGAAGGGAAGGCGATTGTCAGCCACTTTGAGACACAGGAGGCCTGCTGGCTGACCATGAGCCAGTCACAGTTCTCCCAGAAGTCTCTCAGCCCCACCGACCTCACAAGGTGCCTGTTGTGGGAAGAGGCAATTGTTAGCTGCTTTGAGATGCATGAGGCTCACTGGATGACCATGGTAGGGTTGCCAGGTCCCTTACCTCTGCTGTCTTGTTTCACGGTATCTGAAGAAGTGTGCGGGTACCCAAAAGCTTATACCTTGAATACAACTTTGTTCTGCTGCTTCAGACCAACACAACTACCCACCTGCACAAATCAAATAACTGACTGATAAATAGATGCTCTGTTTTAATAAAATCCTACCCTTCAGTGTTTGTCTAAGTTGTACACCACATTGGTCAGGCCGCACCTGGAGTACTGTGTGCAGTTCTGGAGGCCTCACTTCAAAAGGGATGTGGACAGAACGGAGCGGGTGCAGAGGAGAGCGACGAGGATGATCGGGGACCTGGAGGCCAAGCCCCGTGAAAAAAGGCTAAGGGACTTGGGAATGTTCAGTCTAGAGAAGAGGAGACTGAGGGGGGACAGGATGGCTCTCTTGAAGTACTTGAAGGGCTGTCCCTTAGAGGAGGGCAGGGAGCCATTCCAGTTGGCAGCAGAGGACAGGACTTGCAATCATGGGTTTAAATTATGGGTGAAAAGATATTGGCTGAATATTAGGGGGGGGTTTATATTAAAAGTAGTTCAGCAGTGGAATCAGCTACCTAGGGAGGTGGTGAGCTCCCCGCTCACTGGTAGTCTTCAAGTAGCAGCTGGACGAACACGTGTCAGGGATGCTCTAGTCTAGGCTGATTCTGCATTGAGCAGGGGGCTGGACTGGATGGCCTGTATGGCCCCTTTCAACTCTGTGATTCTGTTATTCTCTCTAGTGATGCTAATAGCTATTGCTTTGAATCAGCAGTGTCTCTGCGCATGCACAGATTTGCAGAAACCCCAGGCAGACCTATTTGGCAGGCATTTGCAGCTGTTCGGCACAAACCAAACAGGCTCAGTAATCAGTCATGTCTGATCAATACCTTTGAATGCAGTGGGTTCAACTGTGAACACAGTAGAGTTGCTAGACTGCCCAGTGGAGGTGGGGGGCCCCACCTCCAGCCCCTGCCCCCAGCTGCCAATCAGCTGGCCAGCGGGGGGGGGGGGAATTACCAGTAGAAAGAAGTCCTAGGCCACATTGCCAGCGTCACAGAGGAAGTGACATCATCCCATTGGTGACTTCTGGGCAACACAACTGGTATTGGGGCAAAAACTCAATGGTAGAAGTCAGTTTTACCATAGAGGTTTTGCCCAAATACCAGAGCGTCACCTGGAAGTCACTGACATGATGATGTCACTTCCTGTGTGACGCCTAGGCCTTCTTCTTTCTATTGGTAAGTCCTTCCCATCCCCTGCCAGTTGCCAGGAAGGTTCTGGCAACCCTAGAACACATTCATGCAAAATACGCAGCATCCCTAGTCCTCTTTGAGCTCTGCATAGTCTCCCCATATTTAGTCTTGGCTTACCCCCCCCCCCTACACTACCCTCTGTGGTTAGCCCACCCTATTCAGCCATTTATATACACTTCTGCTGCAGAAAGTGAGGCCTTTGACTTCTTTGTAATATTTATACGCTTATAGTTCAGAATTTTGCCCACACCAAGCAAAAACCCCTTTTAGGGGTAGAGTTTGTCCCTTCTATATGTGCATGCACAACTGTATGCCTGGATCAACTTTCCTTCAGTCCTGCCGCGTCTACTCAATCCTGTTTTTTGAGGATTGAGTAGACGCAGGGAAAATCGCACGAAGCTGTGGGGCAAAATGTGGCCGCGCAGCAGCTTGTGTGAAATTGACACGTACCATCGGGGCAAAAGGGAGGAGTGAGCGTGGAGCAGCGCTTGAGGGAAATCACCCATACAGTCTCACTAAGCAGCAATGTATGTCATGGCCATTTCCCACATGACACAGAGGCAAACCCACATTTGCCACAGAGCTTCATCTTCCAGATCATCCTTTTCTTTCTCTTGCTTTTGAGACCCACTTGTGAAATTGCCATATGGGGTTGCCAGGTGCTCCCAGCCATTGGCAGGGATTGGAGCGGGGGTCATGTAGGGTTTCCAGATCCAGGCTGGGAAACGCCTGAAGATTTGGGGATGGAACCTAGAGACAACAGGGACATCAATGGGATACACCATAGAGCTCACCCTCCAAAGCACCCATTTTCTCCAGAGGAACTGATCTCTGCAGTCTACAGATGATCTGTAATTCCAGGGGATCCCCAGGCCCCACCTGGAAACTGGCATTCCCTACCACAGATCCATTGAAGAATTAAGGTGAAACTCGACATGACAATGCCCAAGGGTCCAACCCAGGGGTGCAGCCGCATTTTGAAGGGATTTTGAAAAGCTGTGTGGCAGGCTGGATTACTCTTGTCCTCTCCGTATCTTTTCAAGTGATGAAATGTCCATGGGGAGGGAGTGCTGCCGTTTACTTGTTGCAGCCCCATGCCCCATGACTTCAGGCATAGCCTTCGGATAGGAGGGGTCAAAAGTCTGGTCAGTCCATGAAAAGTTGTGACCTCTGAGAGCCAGTTTGGTGTAGTGGTTAAGTGCACGGACTCTAATCTGGGAGAACCGGGTTTGATTCCCCACTCCTCCACTTGCAGCTGCTGGATGACCTTGGGAAAGCCATTGTTCTGTCAGAGCTTGTGATGTCCTCCTTATTGGGAGGACTGGGTTCCCTTTAAAAGTGTTCTTTTTATTTTATTCTACTAGGTATATACAGATGCCAGCAGGAAATTTAAGGCTTTCCGAACCTTTATACTTTACTCTTGCTCTTACTAATTTGGTAGACCGAGTACAAGGTTTATGAGGAACTATGTGGTCCTGAGGAAGTATTTCTTTCAGAGCTGGTATACTTAAATAAAAGAGGATTTATTGAAGTAATTCATAAATAAAAGGGTAGAACAATGTAACCAGTAGGGAGTAAATCATGAACAAATGCTTAGTGTATCACACACAATCTGCTCCCTTACTGACAGGGATCTTTCAGGTAACTTTGTGACACTTTAACTCAAGGTCATATATGTTTACTGTTTCTCTCCAGGACATACAGCCTTTCCTATACTTGTCTTCAATTAAGCTTTCATTTAATTTTTCCTATTCTCTCAGCCTTCCTTCTGCTTCTCACTTCCCTCACACAGAACTGCTCTCTCTCTCCTTCTCTCACAGAACCAAGAACTAACTGAACTTATCAACTGTCAACCCTGTAACTGTCACTGAACTAAAACTCCTGACTGACATACATACTCATCCACTCATTTTCACTTCCAAAACCCCTCCCCCTCTCTGTCAATCACCAATCACACCACACTTGCCTTTTTCAACCACTCTAGTCTATCTATCACAGCCATGCAACCAAACTTTTAAAGAGACACACAAAAAAAAACAAATAATCATTACAGAGCTGTTCTTGAAAAACAGCAGTTTCTGTCAGAGCTCTCTCAGCCCCACCTACCTCAAAGGGTGTCTGTTGTGGGGAGGGGAAGGGAAAGGAGTTTGTAAGCCGCTCTGAGACTCCTTTGGGTAGTGAAGGGTGGGGTATAAATCCAATCTTTTCTTCTTCTTCTTCAAACAGAAGAAGAAACTGGGAGAGATTTGGGGGTGGAGCCTGGGCAGGGTGGACTTTTGGGATGAGAGAGAGCTCAGCAGGGGTGTTAATGCCATAAATTCCACCCTCCAAAGCTGCCATTTTCTCCAGGGGAGCTGGTCTCTGTAGCCTGAAGATCAGCTGTAATTCTGGGAGAACTCCAGCCCCCAGCTGGATGTTGGCTAGATCCAATGGGTTGGACCCAGGCTGAATCTTCCAATGGCAGAACTTTCCTGCCTCCTCAATCCCATGAAATGCTCCAGGGGGGGGTAGGAGTGTTGGGGTTAACTGGTTAGTTAGTCCAGCATCCTGCCTCAAGCTTCGCAGAGTGCACTGAAGCTAGACATGCAGCAGCGTCCTGGTTTCAGACATCCAAGCCAAGTTACAAAGTTACACAGGGCCACTTGTCGGTTTTGAGACTAATAATAGCCTCTTTATTTGGGAATTACAGTCTAGATAGGAAAGTTTAGAGATAGGGATAGTATACTAGTCCAATGAACTAGGATGGATGCAGATGGTGAGAGTGCTGTCTGCATCATGGTGCCAAGATGGAGACAGCGTGTCCTCCCTCTTGGGGTGTGCAAGGAGAAGTGTGTTGTGGGAGAGAAGGAACAGAAGGAAGGAAGAAGTTCCCTGAGAGTAACATTCTGCATATCAAAGGGAGAGTGGCAGAAGAGTAAACACAGGAAGAAAACCTAGAGTCTGCCTCTCTAGCTATCTGACTGTCTTGCCATATAGTCGGGAGGCTGAGACAGCATCCAGCTGTTCACTTCCAACAAGGGGACCCCAAGGAATGACATGAAGGGATTCCACAGCAGGTGGGGGGAATCAGTAGAAGGTGTCAATTTCGTATGGATCCATCCCATTGGTTCCTATTAAGCCAGAATTTCAAACTTGGGTTTGTAACTGGTTTATAGCTGGTTTGTTAATCACAACTTCTACTAATTATGGTTTGTTGTATTGCTTGAACTAATAAACCACAGTTTGTTGAGTAGCAGTACCCCTGTCAGTCACCTGGCCACGGAGACGGCAGCACAGGGAGATGCTCTCTCCTGCTGAGTGGCAGAGAGGAGGCAAAAAGCAGACAAACTGGGCTTACACAAAAACCAAGATTTCTTACTTCCAGTACACTAATCAGAGTTTGCTGCACAAGCCATGGTTTAGACAAACCATGGCTTATTGTGATGTCCAAATGTTGCCTGAATATTGCAATGGAAATTATGGCACTTGACCAAAATCTTCTGAATCACATTAAATCATGCCTATCCAGAATAGTCTAAGAATTTTCTTGTAACAGCAGTGACTGCTGTACATTCTTGAATCATTTGTGTTCCCGCAGAATTTAAAGCTTGTGCAAACATACGTCTCAAATGATCGAGTGGTTTTGCACAGCAAACACTGGCAATCCAATACTACATTGAAACTCTGATAACATATTATACCTGCTCCATGTTTTTGTATTCTCACTACAAAATCCATGCTGAATTGTGACTCCCATTATGTACAATGAAAGTACTCATCCATATTATATTTGATTCAAAATTTTGGAGGGCATCTTTCCCCTAGTTTGTACCTGGAAATGGACTTTACCTAGCAGTGAGGGTGTGGGAGGGGCTGCGACTCAGTGGCAGAACACCTGCTTGGCATGCAGAAGGTCCCAGCCAGGTTCAATCTCTGACACATCTAGTTAAAAGGACCAGGCAGTAGGCGATGTAAAAGACCTCTGCCTGAGACCCTAGAGAGCTGCTGCCAGCCTGTGTAGACAATACTGACCTTGATGGACCAATGCCCTGATT
>NW_015167571.1:538735-579979 GCF_001447785.1 Gekko japonicus | reverse complement strand
CTCCTTTGCATGTTAGGCCACACACCCCTAATGTAGCCAATCCTAATGAGTTTCTGCTACTGGGTGTGGCCTATTATGCTAATGAGTTCCTGCTGGGCGTGGTCAACTTGGGGGCCAGCCGGAACTCCGTTCCTGTGCGTTCCTGCCCAAAAATAGCCCTGTCAGAGACTGTTAAATAAACAAAATATTGCAAGAATGCTAATGTTTCGAGCATGTTTTTATTTTAAGTTAAAAAAAACCTTTGTGTTAGTGTCCTTTATAAAGTTTATATCTCCGCTACTTGGCATTACATTTTATGACACACACGGCCCGGCCCAACAAGGTCTCATTTATGTCATATCTGGCCCTCATAACCAATTAGTTTGACACCCCTGAATTAAGCAATCCCTTGCCCTTCCATGGAGTATTTGAACAGATTCCCCCTACTTCCTCCCCCAAATGAACTCTCCTTTGAGTTCATTAAAGGCACGGTTCATAGGGTAGAGGCTGTTGCCATTAAAATGCATGAAGAAGTCCGCCTGCGTAGGGGTGCTACACACTTGCTGTACAGCAGGATGCTGTCATCTCTTCTCCATTTAATTAAAGGGTTCAGAACACAATGGGGCTCCTGTTTAGACTATTGTGATGCCTTTTGCTTGGAAAAGATCTCAGACACTTCCATTGATCCAAATGCCCAATTTTTATCCCAAGTGAATCGCCCTGACCGTATGACCCCGTTCCTGATCCAGCTGCGTTCGCTTCCAGTTTGTCTCCAGGTGGAATGGAAGAGGTTGGGTTTGGCCAGTTTGAGTTGTATTCCACAGGGTGAGTTGTGTTCCACATACTTCCCCACCTTCTCCTTCTTACTCCGGCCTATTGCACGTCCACCACCAATGCTGCTCAGGGACACCCAGGAACAGCATGGGGCATAATGTGGAGGTGTGCTGTGCGAGGAGGGGATTTGCAAAAATCACTGCCTCTTCTTCCACCACTGGAAAATGATGATTGCGTATGACCCTTTGGGACCAGGATACCCCAAAGACCAATGGGTCCGATGTAAATAGTAAATATAAATGTAAATTGTAATCTATAAATACCTGCGACACCGCTTCTCCTGGTATGTCCCTGAAAGAGCACTACGCTCAGCCAGTGACAACCAGCTGGTGATCCCTGGCCCTAAAATCATCTGGCTATCGTCGACCAAGGACGGGGCCTTTTCGGCTCTGGCCCCAGTCTGGTGGAACTCTCTGTCCAGTGAGACCCGGGCCCTGCAGGGTCTGAAAGAATTTCACAGGGCATGTAGTGACTATTGCAAGAATCTTATATGCTAAGTATCGGAGGAAAAGCGAACTAGCTTCTAAAGAAGAACTGATATACAAAACTCTTGAAACCGCTGAGATGGACAAATTGACTTTAATTTTGAGAGGGCAGAAAGAGGGAAGTTTCTGCAATACGTGGTCAAGATTTTATAAATGGTTGGAAGACTATTACAAATAGACATATGGAGAGAGAGAAAGAGAATTTCACAGGGCCTACAAGACAGTGATGTTCCACCAGGCATATGGTCAGGGGTAGCAACGGTTTAAAGATCACCAATCTCCATTCCTGTGGGTTATCTTCCCCTTTTACGTGTCCCTTCCTGACTGTTACCACTTGTAAGGCATTGGTCTCTATTATGCGCCAATATTGATTGTTTATTTTAATATTGTAAAGTTTAAGTGCGCGGACTCTAATCTGGGAGAACCGGGTTTGATCCCCCACTCCTCTACTTGCACCTGGCTGGATGACCTTGGGCAAGCCGTAGTTCTGATAAGAGCTGTTCTTGAAAAAAGAGCAGTTTCTGTCAGAGTTCTCTCAGCCCCACCTACCTCACAGGGTGTCTGTTGTGGGGAGGGGAAGGGAAAGGAGTTTGTAAGCTGCTCTGAGACACCTTTGGGTAGTGAAGGGCGGGTTATAAATCCAATCTCTTCTTCTTCTTCTGTAAAAAAATTAACTATTTATTATGATGTAACCCAGCCTGAGCCCTGCTGTGCAGGGAAGGGTGGGCTAGAAGTCAAAAGTATCAATAAATGTACCAGCACACTGTGATCATCTCATGAAACCTTGTTTGTCCCCAATGCCAGAAGTCAATGGGTGGCAAACCTGTGACAGAGCCTTTTTGGTGGTGGCACTTAGAGTGCTTTCTGCCTTGGAAGCATGCCTAGCACCCTCCTTTGTGTCTTATGGCTATTAGCCACAAGGTATAGCTAGGGGCTCTGGGGCAAGTGATGCTCTGTCTTCTTGGTGCTTGGGGGGGGGTCAACAGTGGGAGGGCTTCTAATGTCCTGGCCCCACTGCTGGACCTCCTGATGGCACTGGTATTTCTGGCCACTGTGTGACACAGAGTGTTGGACTGGATGGGCCTTTGGCCTGATCCAACATTGGCGTCTCTTATGTTCTTATGTTCTTATGTCTTGTAGGAGGACTGCTCCAGTATTTCACTGAGCTTTGGGCCTGGCCTATGGCCGTCTATTTAACATTGCTCACTTGTGCGGCTGTTCTCTGACTTCCGCACAGTTTCGTCCGCTATTTAACTTGTCCGCTTTATTGGATGTCGTACGGATGGTTTTCACTGTTTCCTAAGCCTCCTCGGGGGCTCTTTGTGGCAGAAGGTGAGAATGGAAATATTTCAATTAATTAATTAAGTCACAAAATCGCCCCTACCATTAAAGCGAATGTGGAATCTCACACAGGCAGGGAATTATATACACAACTCCCACATAGAATAGAAGGGATTCCAGACTGAACTAGAGGATTGTCTTGGCACTGTATACATACCCTCATTTTGTAACTTTAATGCACAGCCAGGAAATGAAATAGCTAGAATTTTTTTTAAAAAAAAAACACCAGCCAATTAATATTCCATGAAAGTTTCATTTAGTGACAAAGAAAAGTCATCTTCCCAACGAATGGCATGCTTATAATCTCCCCGTTTTATTGTCTGGGAACGTGTTGTTGAGGAGCGGTGGGCTTGGTGAGTAAAATACATGTTGCAAAGGTTAGAAAAAGTCACTAAGCAATTTTTATTGTCTGTTTTTCATCAAGATACTGAAAGTTGAAAATTTCACCCAGTGTTAATAATACAGTATTAGTTACACATGACTGCCTTATTGGAACTAAACCAACACGACTTCTGCTCAGTCAGTTCTGAATTTCTCTAGCGGGCAGCTATTTAAGCATACAAAAGCCTTCCTAATTCGCAATATAGGTCAGTGCTTAGCTATGGGAGTTTTAACATGGACCAAGTGTTAATTCTGCACATTTGACAAAATCGCCATAGGAATATTGCGGTAAACAATATGATTTTTTTTAAAAAACCCTCCTCATAAAGAATATAGCACATTTTGAAAATAAGGCAGTGCCGTATCTTAGAATCTCATCATCAGATATGCCTCTTGCAAACAAAACATATAGCATACATGCTTAGGTTTGGCCTGAACCATGCCATAAGAAGAAGAGGAGGAGGAGGAAGAGATTGGATTTATACCCCGCCCTTCACTACCCAAAGGAGTCTCAGAGCAGCTTACAAACTCCTTTCCCTTCCCCTCCCCACAACAGACACCCTGTAAGGTAGGTGGGGCTGAGAGAGCTCTGAAAGAAACTGCTCTCTTTCAGGAACTGCTCTGACAGAACTATGGCTTGCCCAAGGTCATCCAGCAGGTGCAAATGGAGGAGTGGGGAATCAAACCCAGTTCTCCCAGATTAGAGTCCGCGCACTTAACCACTACACCAAACTGGATACATGAACATTCATGAAGTTGCCTTATACTGAATCAAGACTACTGGGCCATCAAGGGCAGTACTGTCAACTCAGACTGGCAGGCGCTCCCCAAGGTCTCGGTCTGAGGTCTTTCTGGTCTTTTTCAATTGGAGATGCTGGAGACTGAACCTGGGACCTCCTGTATGCCAAGCAGATCAGGCCCGTAGCTACAGTGGGGCATATCGGGGCCCGGCCCCCTGACTTACGGCCGAGGCCCCCCCGACTTTCTATCCAGCCCAGGTGCTCCCTTGG
Source organism: Gekko japonicus (assembly GCF_001447785.1). Lineage (NCBI taxonomy): Eukaryota > Metazoa > Chordata > Lepidosauria > Squamata > Gekkonidae > Gekko > Gekko japonicus. Next base: position 575,949 of record NW_015167571.1, on the reverse strand, counting down.
GAGTGTGTGCGAAGGGGTGTTTGTGGGGTGCCCCCTAACTTACTTAAAGGCCCCCCGAATTAAAAAATCCTGGCTACGGGCCTGAAGCAGATGCTCTTCCACTGAGCCAAACAAACTGTTCAATATAGTCACAGATAAATGCACACATGGAGCTGCCTTATACTGACTCAGATCCTTGGTCTATCAAGGTCAGTATTGTCTACTCAGACTGGCAGCTGTTCTCCAGGGTCTCAGGTAGAGGTCTTGTTCCGTCTGACGCTGTGTCAACAAACGCCTTCTGGACGTGATTCAACACACGAGCCAGGGTCAAGTAGAATTAAATCATTTTATTCAGTTTTATTAAGTTCCACATGCATTCAGAAGAATTCTTACATCTTTGTAATCTAACTCAGTTCACTGGCTCATGGTGAAAAGGATTGCGTGTCCCACCTCCTTGCTGTTTTAAGAGAACAAAGGCCACAGGAAGAGAGCTGTAAAACTCTAATCCTCGCCTCTGTGTGCCGGATGCTGTGGGATGTCTAAAGACTTCAATTCCCAGGAGCCACTGCTCTTAAAGATATATATGGCAGTTCTATTTAACTACAGTTTAAACACTGGCTGGGGCAGCACAGGTCTCCTGCATCACCTACTGTCAGATCTTTTTAGCTGGAGATGCTGGGGTTAAACCTGAGACCCACTGCATGCCAAGCAGAGGCTCTTCCACTGAGTCCCAGCCCCTTGCCCAGTGGGTGAACAATGTCTGGCAATCCGCAAGCAAAGGTGTCTTGAATCAATGCGTGCCATCCAGCCAATGATAATCACTTTCAGATGCCACATAATACAATGGCTGAGTTAATCACATGCTTAAATTCTCCCCTCCCATTGAGGTCAATGGGACAGGCATCGACTGGATAAGCTTCACCAGGATATGGAAGCATCCTGTAAACAGGACCTTTTCGAGGGAGGTGTGCTTAGTCTAGTCTATTGGAACTTGTAGGAAATTTGTATCCAGCCAGGTCAGGGCTTGTGGCCCCTTCTTATATGTCCAGCGTAATGCCAATCACCACATTGGGGTCAGGAAGGAATTTTCCCCTAGGCCAGATTGGCCCAGGGATCCTGGAGTTTTTTTGCCTTCCTCTGGGCATAGAGGGTCACTGAAGGAATGGGGAAAGGTAGCTGTTAATTTTTTCATGTTGTGCAGAGTGATTAACACATGGAATTCACTGCCTCAGGAAGTGGTGGTGGCTACAAGCATGGACAGCTTCAAGAGGGAATTAGATAAACATATGGAGCAGAAGTCCATCAGTGGCTATTAGCCATAAGGTATAGATAGGAACTCTCAGGCTGGGGCAAGTGATGCAATGCATTCTTGGTGCTTGGGGGGGCAACAGTCATTCTTGGTGCTTGGGGGGGCAACAGTGGGAGGGCTTCTAGTGTCCTGGCCCCGCTGCTGGACTTCCTGATGGCACCTGGTATATTTGGCCACTGTGTGACAGAGTGTTGGACTGGATGGGCCATTGGCCTGATCCAACATTTGCTTCTCTTATGTTCAGAGGGTTGGACTCGATGACCCTTGAGGTCCCTTCCAGCTTAATATTTCTGTGCTTCTTTCATGCCAACTTTTATACATCAGTGTGGGTTTTCTTGTTTCATTTTCACGCATTGGATCTCTCCCGCATTTTTGCTCAATCTTGCCCAGTTTCCTTCCTTGCTACAGTGCCCATCTCTCATACCTTTTGTCCATACAGGCATCAGCATTTTTGACAGTTCACTCCTTCTCACCAGTCCAAAAGCTGGTTGGCTCCAACCCCTCGCCTCAAAATCTGGATTTGTTCTTAACCTACGTTGCAGACAATGCTGTTAATGTGTTTACATTTTAGGCTCCGGGAGCTTTCCTTGCCCATATCACCTTGTTTCAGAAGCTGTGCCTCTCCCCTTGGCCAACGCCACAAGAAACAGGACCTCATTCCCATAGATCATCCTTCAATTAATTATGTATGATGGAATGGCGATTTCCAATGATGATACATCAAAAAATGTGACACTTGAGAAATCACATCCACATTTCACTCCCAAGGAACAGAGGCTTATTTCAGCCCGTCTTGTTTATACCATCAGGGGAACAAATTAATTATCCAATAGACGGTTGCCTACTGGTAGAAGACAAAGCTTCTCCATTATGGCAGACCAGAATAACTTTCAAAATAGTTGGAATGGGGGAGAGAAATGTGTGCCGATGGGTTGACGCAAGATTCTGGGAGCTCCAGGCCAAGTTGGATGAGCTGGAACATGGCTTTGTTTTTCATTATCTTGTGGAGAGAGAAGCAAGATGCCTTCTGGAGCGCATTATCAACAACACGAGATTTCAAGGGGTTGTGTTTTTGTTTTCCAGCATTATAATCTGTGGGTGTCAAACTCCCAGCTATGAGAAACAGGCCTCGAGGTCGTGACCTCAGAACGGTACCAGATGTCTTTGCTCAAAGGACAATGTGCTTGAAACCAAAAACAGAGAGAGAGAGAGAGAGTTGACATACTGGTGGATTTAATAGTGGCCTGAGATGAGAGACGGAACACTTCTAGTTACCTCTTCAACACATCCTTACAGGTTATGTAAATCTTACCAACATGGGGGGGGGGGCGCACTGTCATCAGAATGTAACTTCTGGTTGATTCCAGTGGAGAACATACGGTGATACATTCCCTCCTTGCACAGCACACCTCCACATTATGCCCCACGCTGTTCCTGGGTGTCCCTGAGCAGCATTGGTGGTGGACGTGCAATAGGCCGGAGTAAGAAGGAGAAGGTGGGGAAGTATGTGGAACACAACTCACCCTGTGGAATACAACTCAAACTGGCCAAACCTAACCTCTTACATTCCACCTGGAGACAAACTGGAAGCGAACGCAGCTGGATCAGGAACGGGGTCATACGTTCAGGGCGATTCAACTTGGGACAAAAATTAGGCATTTGGATCAACGGAAGTGTCTGGGATCTTGTCCAAGGTGGCCTCCAGCAAAAGGCATCACAGTAGTCTAAACAGGAGCCCCATTGTGTTCTGAACCCTTTAATTAAATGGAGAAGAGATGACAGCATCCTGCTGTACAGCAAGTGTGTAGCACCCCTACGCGGGTGGACTTCTTCATGCACTCGCACCTCTGTTTGTGGGTTCCCCTGACCAAGGCCGACGTTCCTCTCACAAGAGCATCCCTTTTACCAGATGAAAGTCCCATAATGGCTCTTTGTCCTTCTTCTTCTTTTTCTCCAGGCGAACTGATCTCTGTAGTCTGGAGATGAGCTGTGATTCTGGGGGATCCCCAGGTCCCACCTGGAGGCTCTAACCACTATACCGCATTGGCTCTCTCTGCTCCATGGCTAGTTTGACCTGTGAATCCACCTCTTGAGTTTCATTGCTTTGTCCACAGGCCAAGTGACACTGGTATGTTATAATGGCTGTGGATGGGCTTACTCTAGAAGAAAAAGATATTGGGTTTATCCCCCGCCCTTCACTCGGAGTCTCAGAGCGGCTTACAATCTCCTTTCCCTTCCCCTCCCCACAACAGACACCCTGTGAGGTAGGTGGGGCTGAGAGAGCTCTGACAGAAACTGCTCTTTTTCAAGGACAGCTGTGCCAGAGCTTGTGACTGACTCAAGGTCACACCAGCAGGTGCAAGTGGAGGAGTGGGGAATCAAACCCGGTTCTCCCAGATTAGAGTCCGCGCATGTAACCACTACACCAAACTGGCTCTAGCACTTGCACCTTGTGCTCAGCGATGGGGTTCCCTGTTGTTTGCTGGTTACCACAGTCATAACTACTGCTTCCAAGTTTCTGTTCTTGTGGCAAGAAAAATGAGCCACTCTTCAAACGTTATACGAGGCAAACGCTTTCTGCCATCGAGAGGAGCGTGTTGCCTCAATGACATGAAACACTTCTAAATCACAGAACTGATTCACATTGAGACATATGTCAATGGATTTCCAGTCATTTGAGCACTTGGCACAGGTGCCTTTCTGCTATGGTTGCCAACCTCCAGGTGGTGGCTGGAGATCTCCTGGAATGGCAACTGGTCTCCAGCCAACAGTAGTCAGTTCTTCAGGAGAAAATGACTGCTTTGGAGGTTGGTCGCTATGGTATTATACTGTGCTGAGGTCTCTCTCCTTTCCCAGACCCCACCCTCCCAAGGCTCCAGATACACACCCCAGATCTCCAGGAATTTCCCAACCCCATTTGCAGCTGCCTGAGTCAACTGATTCCAGTACAAGGTGTTACACAGTGGAAAATCCAACCCCTGGTTTGTTTTGTAATCTGATTTGCTCATTCACACATGCAGGAACCACAGGAATGTGTGAACCAGCACTCTATTCAAAAGCATGGGTTCATGAACAGCCTTTCATCCTTTGGACATCCGAAGCATTGAAAGAAAATTCCAGGAAGTGCTCTGAATGTAAGGATAGTGACCCACTCCAGCCATTTAACATGACATGGAAATGGAAGAGCTGGTCAACATCAAAGGCATATCCACCATTCCAGGATGAGTGTGAGAACTACCTAAGAACATAAGAAGAGCCCTGCCGGATCAGACCAGTGGCCCATCTAGTCCAGCATCCTGCCTTGCACAGCGGACAGCCAGTGCCTCTGGTGGTCCAACAACAGGGCAGAGATGCCAAATCCTTTCCTTGATGTTGCCTCCTGGCACTGGGATTCAGAGGTTGACTGCATCTGATCATGGAGGTTCCCTTTAGTCACCATGGTTAGCCACGGATGGACCTGCTCTCCATGAATCTGACTAATCTCTTTTCATTCATTCATTTATTTATTAGTTCAATTTATACCCCGCCCTCCCCATGAAGGCTGTTAAAGCTGTTCTGCCTGTGGCACATCTTTGAAATGGCCCACATTCTGACGGAAGCTGGTCTTGAGAATCTGTCGTTATTCCGCTGTGCGTACTCACATCCAAACTTCTGCCGGCGTTTGCATTTTCAAAGACAGAGCTGCAATAGCATTTTTGTCTCAGTAGCCTTCTGCGCAGGCTGAGATCTTTTCCACACCTGGCACAGTCTCTCCTAATTAAATCTGTATATCACAGCCTCCACTCCATTTTAAGAATGCAACAGTCCGTAGACTTGGACTTCCCACCATGCTGAATGGCATCTTCTTCTCCCTGCCCCCTTGCTGTCTGGTTATGCTCAACATTCGGCCTGAAGAAGAATTCTGGAGAACCTGAAAGCTTGCTTTCCACTTTGTAATATTTTAACTGGTCATCATAAAGGTATAACCTTGCCGTGGCTGTAGGATTTATTCAGCTTCGTGGTTCAGAACATCAACTGCTGGCTTACTGAAGAAGACCTGTAAGGTGTAGTGGTTAGAGTCTCACACTAGATCTGTGTGGTCGAGGTTCAAATCCCTACTCAGCCATGAAGCTTGGCTGGTTGACATTGGGCCACTCACACTCTCTTGGCCAAACCTACATCACAGGATTATGGTGAAGATAACAGTGGGGAAAGAAGATCCTGAGTTCTTTGGAGGGACGGAGGAATAAAAAGGTGCTAGGTAAAAGTGTGCCATCTATAAATCCCCCATGATGCAAAGGGTGTTTGAAGAGTACAAAACACCTGAATGATCTTTCCAATCTGCAATTCAAAGACAAACTGCTCAGTGTATGGATTGATACTATTCCATAAAGAGAACAAAGTTTGATTAAGACCAACAAAGTTTAAATCTGGGTATAAGCTTTCACGTGCACACACACATCTTCAAATACATCTGCATGCATATGAAAACCTATACCCGGAATTTAAATTGTTGCTCTTAAAGGTGCCACTGGACTCAACTTTTGTTCGGTTGCTTCAGACCAACACGACTACCCACTTTATTCCATAAATAGGTTACTTTCCTCCAGTTTTTAAGTTATAGATATCTCCATCGTGTCATTCTTCACGTTCCTGGGATCCCAGATCACTGCAGACTGTGACAGCAGCCATGAAATTAAAAGACGCCTGCTCCTTGGGAGGAAAGCGATGGTGAACCTAAACAGCATGATAAAAAGTAGAGACATCACCCTGCCAACAAAAGTCCGCATGGTCAAAGCAATGGTATTCCCAGTAGTCATGTATGGCTGCGAGAGTTGGACTATAAGGAAGGCCAAGCGCCGAATAATAGATTCTTTTGAACTATGGTGCTGGAGAAGACTCTTGAGAGTCCCTTGGACTGCAAGGAGATCAGATCAGTCAATCCTAAAAGAAATCAACCCTGACTGTTCCCTGGAAGGCCAGATAATGAAACTGAAGCTCAAATACTTTGGCCACCAAATGAGAAGGGAGCACTCATTGGAGAAGACCCTGATGCTGGGAAAGATTGAAGGTCAAAGAAGACGGGGACAGCAAAGGATGAGATGGTTAGACAGTGTTATAGATGCAACGAACATGAAGTTGAGCAAACTTCAGAGGACGGCGGAAGACAGGAGGGCCTGGTGTGATCTGGTCCATGGGGTTGCGAAGAGTCGGACTCGATTGTGCGACTGAACAACAACAACAACAAATGTCATTCTCTGATTGGTGTGACACTACTATATTACCTCATATTTAATATACGCAGAAGTGTATTCATCCAGTCTTCCCTAGCATGCGTTATTTCTGCCTGCTAGTGTGTTGCTGGAAGAGTTTTAGCTGCTGTTCAGAAGTTTATAGCACATCCTCCATCCCATCCTCTTCTAATAATTTGTATAATGCAATCCTAATAATCCGAATCCTCATAATCTCGCTAATCCAAATAAAACAACTGCTGGGTCTTTTCAAAATCTGATTCCTCTTCTAACATCGGTATCTCACATACCCCTCGTGCACCTCCTTTCCCGTTCCAATATTGTATAGATTATGATGCATCCTCTTTAAAGCCAGGATGAAAGCTAACCACCCAGAAGCTTTGCTTCCCGTTTATAATTATTCATTAAAATGCATTCCTTCCATCTGCATGAAATTATTTATTTTTTCCAAACATCCCTCTTTAAACAAAGAGCTCCTCTCCACAAACCTGACATTACTAATTACTAATTTCCTTCTTCAACTACACACACACACACACACAAAGAGAGAGAGAGAGAGAGAGAGAGAGCCCTTCACAATCTCACCTAACAGCTCTTTCTGAAGGGGAACCGAATTGTACATGGTATGTCACTAACATCTTGCTAGGACGCATCTGCCCTGCTGAATGTTCTTTTTCTGTCTTGGACCCGCATTCAGTACACCCAGGGCTATTTTTGGGCAGGAACACACAGGAACGGAGTTCCGGCTGGCTTCCAAGTTGGCCACGCCCAGCAGGAACTCATTAGCATAATAGGCCACACCCAACATCAGAAACTCATTAGGATTGGCTATATTAGGGGTGTGTGGCCTAACATGCAAAGGAGTTCCTGCTACAAAAAAGCCCTGGGTTTGGACAACAAACAAGGTAAACAGAATAAGAAAGGAAAGGTGGGTATGGTTGGATGAGCACACTTCTGGTAACATGGGGTGTGGCCTAATATGCCAATGAGTTGTGCTGTCAGAGGTGTGGCCTAATATGCTAATGAGTTCCTGCTGTTGGGTGTGGCCTATTATGCTAATGAGTTCCTGCTGGGCTTTTTCTACAAAAAAACCCCTGAGTACACCTAAGAAGAAGAAGAAGAGATTGGATTTATACCCCACCCTTCACTACCCAAAGATGTCTCAGAGCGGCTTACAAACTCCTTTCCCTTCCCCTCCCCACAACAGACACCCTGTGAGGTAGGTGGGGCTGAGAGAGCTCTGACAGAAACTGCTCTCTTTCAGGAACAGCTCTGACAGAACTATGGCTTGCCCAAGGTCATCCAGCCAGGTGTAAGTGGAGGAGTGGGGAATCAAACCCGGTTCTCCCAGATTCGAGTCTGCGCACTTAACCTCTACACCAAACTGGCACAGTAGAGTTACCAGCCCCCAGGTCCGGGCAGGGTTTTCCCTGCTTTTGGGGGCTCCAATCTGCTACCAGCCCCAAGGGTCTTTTTGCAAGTGGAGCTGCAGCCAGTGACAGCCCCTCTCCCTCCCTGCTGAAAGATTTAAAGGGCCCTCCAGCTGATCAGCGGGCCACATGCTCCCTGCTGATCAGCTGAAGCCCTACAGGAGGGGAGGGAGGGTGAGGGGTGGCCAATGGCAATGGCTTGAGGGCATCTCCGCCCACTTCTGGAATGCTCCCCAAATCCCCCTGCTGGAGCAACGAGGGGACCTGGCAACCCTAAGGCATAGAGGAGCTTGAGTGACATAGTGGCTAGACTAGGCAAACTCCTACCATTGATCTTCATCCCCTGCTGCCACTTGATAGGGTGATGGGGGGGGAATGGGAGGGGTTAAAGGTGTCCTGATGTCACTGCATTTCTGGATGCTTTAGGATTCACCTCAAACTTTATATCAGGGATGTCAAACATGCGGCCCGGGGGCCAGATCAGGCCCACAGTGGAACTGGCCATTTCCTGCTTCCAGTTCTGCTGCTGCTGCTGCATCATCGCTTCCCATCAGGCCCACAGTGGAACTGGCCATTTCCTGCTTCCAGTTCTGCTGCTGCTGCTGCATCATCGCTTGCTTTGCCAGACTCTCTTAATCACTCAGCCATTTCATGTTTTAACCTGGGTCCTAGACTCAGAACTCTGAGCATGAGATTTCTGTGGTGAATGTCAATAAATCATAAGTAGGTTTGCAGCTTACAGAGCTAATGTTTTAAGCATGTTTGTATTTTAAGTAAAAAAAAAACCTTTGTGTTTGTGTCCTTTATAAAGTTTATATCTCCGCTATCTGGCATTACATTTTATGACACACATGGCCCGGGCCCAACAAGGTCTCATTTATGTCAGATTCGGCCCTCATAACAAATGAGTTCGACACCCCTGCTCTATATGGTTTACCATAGAGTCTTGGATATCTACCATAGAGTTTTGGATGAATCCTAGAGTGTCCTGCACTATGGTGATGTCACTCCTAGTTATGCAGCTGGAACTGAGGTCGTGGCACCACAGGAGACCATTTGTGTAAGACCCTGCCCTCCCAGTAGTGACAGAGCAAGACCAGAGAGACCATTGAGCTCCCTCTGGGCCTAGTCATTGAACACTGACACATGGGTTGTTTGCCCTGAAATGGAGGTCATTGGGATTTCCCCCCCTCCTTCTTCTCCACAGCATTCTGCTTTCATGCATCTTGCAAGTTTCCCTCCATCTTTTCTGAGATCTTTCCCAGATCTACCATCAGGTCCATCAGTGGCTATTAGCCACAAGGTATAGGTAGGGACTCTGGGGCAAGTGATGCTCTGTCATCTTGGTGCTTGGGGGGGTCAACAGTGGGAGGGCTTCTAATGTCCTGGCCCCACTGGTGGACCTCCTGATGGCACTGGTATTCTGGCCACTGTGTGACACAGAGTGTTGGACGGGATGGGCCTTTGGCCTGATCCAACATTGGCATCTCTTATGTTCTTATGTACCTTGCTGCAATGTTTTTTAAAAAATCACAACGAAGCTGGGATGCCTACTGTGCACACTGGATTTTCCCAGTCCTTGACACAGAGAGTATTCCATCTTTCTGTGTTTATACCTCTGAGGATGCCAGTCACAGTTACTGGCGAAACGTCAGGTTCTACAATGCCAAGACCACGGTGACACATCCCGGAAAATCTACAGCAACTAATTTTCCCAGTCCCACCCACATTGGCTCCATTTTTCCTTGCCCCACTTAGGATTGACCTGGATAGCGTAGGCTAGCCCTGACCTTGCTAAGCAGGGTCGGCCCCGGCTAGTATTTGGATGGGAGACCTCCAAGGAATACCAGGGTTGTGATGCAGAGGCAGGCAATGGGGAGACCACCTCTGGACGTCTCTTGCCTTGAAAACCCTGTTGGGGTTGCCATAAGTCAGCTGTGACTTGACGGCACTTCCCACCACCACTTGGGGTTTCCAATTCTGGAGATTTGGGGATGGAGCCTCAGAAGGGCGGGGTTTGGGGAGGGGAGGGACTTCAGTGGGGTATAATCCCACTGAGCCCATCCTCCAAAGCTCTCATTGGTTCCAGGGGAACTGATCTCTGTCATCTGGAGATCAGTTGCAATCCCAGATGATCTCTGCAGGGTTTGTAAAGCTGTTGACGGACATATCGATATACCAATATAATAGCATATCTCTACCTCAGTTACCAGTTTTGAAAATTTCCCAGTGGCACAGGGATGGGTTAGGGAAAATGTGGGGACCTACCATATGGATAGGAGGTGCGGTGGCTCAAGTGGCTGTGGAAGGTCGGTAGTTCAGCAGTTCGAGACCCAAGTGTGCCGCATGATGGAGTGAGCTCCTGTCTCTGGTCCCAGCTCCTGCCAACCTAGCAGTTCAAAAGCAAGAAATTGCAAGTAGATAAATAGGTACCTTCCCACTGAAGTGGTACCCATTTATCTACTTGCAATTTCTTGCTGACCACAGAAACGTCTTCAGACAGCGCTGGCTCTTAGGCTTTGAAACGGAGATGAGCACCGCAACCCTAGAGTTGGATTCGAATGGCTTTCGAGCATGGGAACCTTTACCTTTACCTAAATAGGTACCGCTTCAGTGGGAAGGTAACAGCGTTCTGTGCGCCTTGGTGTTTAGTCATGCCGGCCACATGAGCACGGAAATGTCTTCGGACAGCGCTGGTTCTTCGTCTTTAAAACAGAGATGAGCACCGCAACCCTAGAGTCGGACTCGACTGGCTTTCGAGCAAGGGAACCTTTACCTTTACCTTTTTACCATATGGAAGCCCAATTTCCACTGCCCTACAAACACAGTCACAGTGACAACAGGGAAACTGTGGAGAATTGTTGCCATGTGGAACAAACCAGATCATTTCAGCCTAACCAGAGATGTTGTTGTTGTTGTTGTTGTTGTAGTAGTAGTAGTAGTAGTAGTAGTAGTAGTAGTAGTAGTAGTAGTAGTAGTAGTAGTAGTAGTAGTAGTAGTAGTAGTAGTAGTAGTAGTAGTAGTAGTAGTAGTAGTAGTAGTAGTAGTAGTAGTATACTTTATTGTCATTGTACATAGTACAACGAAATTAAAGATGCAATCATTTCGGTGATCTGCAGGGTTTGAAAAATGGTGTGTGCATAAAACACAGGGGGAGAACCACACCGCCTGAACTCCTTAAAGATAGGGTAGGATTAAAATGTGACAGATAATTGTCTGTAGACGCCTCTAGTTTGCTGAGAGCCAGTATGATGTAGTGGTTAAGAGCAGTGGAGAACCAGGTTTGATTCCCCACTCCTCCTCCACATCAAGCCTGCTGGGTGACCTTGGGCCAGTCACAGTCCCCACAGAACTCTCTCAGCCCCACATGCCTCACAAGGCGCCTGTTGTGGGGAGAGGAAGGGAGGACAAGTGTAAACCACTTTGAGACACATGAGGCCTGCTGGGTGGGCCTGCTGGGTGACCTTGGGCCGGTCACAGTTCCCTAAGAACTCTCTCAGCCCCCCCTGCCTCACAAGGTACCTGTTGTGGGGAGAGGAAGGGAAGGCAATTGTAAACCACTCTGAGACACATGAGGCCTGCTAGGGGACTATGGGCCGGTCACAGTTCCCTAAGAACTCTCTCAGCCCTACCTGCCTCACAAGGTGCCTGTTGTGGGGAGAGGAAGCGAAGGCGATTGTAAACCACTTTGAGACTCCTTAGGAGAAAAGAGGGGCATAAAAAACCTCCTCTTCTCACAAGAAGGAGAGGTGGAATAGCGTGTATCATTCTGAACACGTTCTTTGGTTATTCAAAGCATCCCTTTCTCTAGGGTTGAGTTTGCCTCCCTGAGGGAGCTGTCCAAGCACCCCTTGTGTCAAAAGGCCAGTTCAGGATATCGCTTCCCATGGGGGAGCCACAAACCAAATTTAGGCAGGAGTTACCTCAGCTGGGTTTTTCCATCTGGTCAGAGAAAGAGAAACTGTTTCTGGAGCTGGCCGGAAAGATGTGAAGATGGTTCAATCTGGTTGTTTTTTTAGGATACGGCACTGTTGCTTTGAGGCCAGCATTTGGCAATCAGTGTCTCAGTTTGCTTCCTGCCCTTATATCTACAGAGAAGGAAAGATTTACAAAAATAAAACAAATCTTCATGACTCTCTCCTGACAAGGACTCTGACCTCATATTGCTGATGTGTAATTTGGAGAAGTCAGGAATCTTTCTTTCTTTCTTTCTTTCTTTCTTTCTTTCTTTCTTTCTTTCTTTCTTTCTTTCTCCAATGAAAGACTTGAGGCAGATTACAATGATATCAAAATGATTTAAGATCTAACCCAGTGCAATTTCCAATAATTGCTAGGCTTGCCAGTCTCCAGGTGGAGGCTGGAGATCTCCTGGAATTACAACTGGTTTCCAAATTACAGAGATCAGTTCTAGAGAAAATGGCTGCTTTGGAAGGTGGACTCTGGCATTGTACCCTACTGAGGTCCCTGCCTTCACCAAACCCCGCCCTCCCTGGGCTCCACCCCCAAAAGTTCCAAATTTCCCAACCCAGAGCTGGCAACCCTAAGTATGAACTGTAAAGAAACACACACACCCTTGAACTTCATCGTCCCCATGCAAATGCCTTTCTAAACAATTACAGAGTCTCCCCACAAAATTAAACTGTGGATACCTTCCTGATCTACTGAGGAATGCTGTTCGAGAACATGGGAGCCATTTTAGAAAATGCTCAAGACCATCTCAACAAGCCCACGGTGGCTGGAAGAATAAAATCCAGTGTGGTGTAGTGGTTACAGTGTTGGTCTAAGTGAACTTCATCGTCCCCATGCAAATGCCTTTCTAAACAATTACAGAGTCTCCCCAAAAAAATTAAACTGTGGCTACCTTCCTGATCTACTGAGGAATGCTGTTTGAGAACATGGGAGCCATTTTAGAAAAGGCTCAAGACCATCTCAACAAGCCCACAGTGGCTGGAAGAATAAAATCCAGCATGGTGTAGTGGTTACAGTGTTGGTCTAAGACTGGAGTGACCTGAGATTAACTCTCCACTCAGGCCAGAACTAGACAAAATGTTGGGCCACACATCAGAGACCCAATGTGATGTAGCGATTTGATTCCCCACTGCTCCACATGAAGCCCGCTGGCTGACCTTGGGACAGTCACAGTTCTCCCAGAACTCTCTCGGCACCACCTGCCTCACAAGGTGCCTGTTGTAGGGAGAGGAAGGGAAGTCGATTGTAAGCCACTCTAAAACTCCTTAGGGTAGAGGAAAGGGGGGGTATAAAAACCCACACTTCTCCTTCTTCTGACTTGACTCACCTTTCCCTCCGCCAGGCCACAGCTGCAGGGAATTTGTTTCCCCAGATGTGCAAGGGCGCAAATTGGATTGGGACTATGGAATGGCAGGAGAAGAGGCTCTGGCATCCCCAAAAAGGCCCCAAGGGGGCGCCATTTGCCCCATTGCAGGGCTAGGCTTACTAGGTTTCCCCTGCTGTGAACTTCACACGGTCCACCTGTGAGGTCAAACACAATGAGGACCAATTGGCTTATATCAGATTACAATCATACAGTTATGCAACATGGATACAAGATGGACCAGAAAAAAATTATTCCGAAGTGAAACCACTAGGCACAGAATAAAAGGTACAATTTTACTGAGGACGCATAATTGTATGATTGTATTGTGTTATGATATAAGCCAATTGGTCCTCATTGTGTCTGATCTCTGAAGAAGGCCTATACAGGCCGAAACGCGTCAGGTCAGGTCCATTGGCCCTTGTGTGTAAGATTTTGGTATTTTGACATGAGGTGTGATTGGGTCCTTATATGTTTTTTTTAATTCTTTGCTAATAAATACATGTATTTTATATCATATACATTAAGTATTTATTGCTGACCATCTATTCTGTTTGACTTTATCTTTTTAGGTTCTGGTTTGCAACCCTAACATGACATGAATACTGAAAACGATGCCCACCTACCAATATTCCCTCTAAGCTGTGGAGTCTTGTGAGCAAACATTCTACTTTGTGAGCTACTGGCATTAAAGTTGTGAGTGAGCAATTTGGCTACTGCATAGATTAATCTGCTCTGGAGCCATCCTTCTTGAGCTAAGACAAAAACTTGTGAGCCAGAGGCTAAAAAACTGTGAGCTGGCTCACACTAACTCAGCTTAGAGGGAACACTGCCACCTACCCCTAGAGCTGTCTGGACTTAGAAACGCAGTGTGCACGTGGAGGGTGGGATGGGACTCTTTCTCCCCCTGCATCATGGTCCTGATCCAAAATGGAAAGGAAAGGGAAGGGAGATTGTAAGCCGCTCTGATACTCCTTTGGGTAGTGAAAGGTGGGGTATAAATCCAATCTCCTCCTCCTCCTCCTCTTCTTTTTCTTCTTCTTCTTCCTTGATCAATATGTATATGCAGTAAAGAAAAAATATCAGATAATACAAGATTTGGAAGATACACCATCCAGGGTCAGACCTTGGTTTCCAAAATACAAAAGACAGCAATAGAAAAGGAAGGGGTGTCCATTGTGGAGGACTAGCCCATGACTCACTTCCAGAGAATTTGCGGCCCACTTTTGGGTCCCAACCCATAGGCTGAGAAACACTGAGCAAGAGCAAGGCCCACAGCACACGGCTAAGCCCCATGAAACAAAAAAAGGGATACATTCTCTGCTCAGCGACGCCAACTCTCTCTTTCATCTGCTTGAGTGATAGGTAAGCAACAGTGCGCCACTCTGGAAGGTGTCCCAAATATCCCAGGAGAAGGTGAAATGTTAGTCCCCCCACCCCGCCCCCATATCGATGCCTGCATATCAGCAGCCAGAAGCAACGTGTCTGCTGACTTGATGAACGGGCGTAACCTCACCTCTCCCCGTCGCTTCCTACAGTTCGTGGCTTGTCAAAGCCAGCGCACTTAAAGGATGTAACGTATCCATGTGCTAACCCATTTGCATGCAGCGCTTGACAGGAGAAGGGCTGAGGGGAGAAGGCTCCAAAGAGCAGGAGCCGGGTGTTTTGGGTTGGTTTTTTTAAAAAAAATAATGGTGATAAATGATAAGCGTTTGCTCCAAGAAGTGTGAGACTACATTAATGAAGTTAACTTTCCAAAGTGGAATTGTTAGCCCCCCTCTCTGGTGACCAATCTCCTCTGAAAATCAGCACACCACCATAGGGTGGGGAGGGTTGCGGGGCACCGGACCAGTTTGAAAGGATGTGAGAGGAGTGCCGAGAGAAAGGCGGGATGAAGACTTTATAAGAGTATGCCTGGGATAGAGCAGGTCGAGAAAGAAGTACTTTTCTCCCTTTCTCATAATACAAGAACTCGTGGGCACTCCATGAAATTGCTGGGCAGTTGGGTTAGGACAGATTTTAAAAAGTACTTCTTCACCCAAGGAGCGATGAACATGTGGCATTCACTGCCACAGGAGGTGGTGGTGGCTACAAGCATGGATGGCTTCAAGAGGGAATTAGATGAGCATATGGAGCAGAAGTCCATCAGTGGCTATTAGCCACAAGGTATAGATAGAAACTCTCAGGCTGGGGCAAGTGATGCTCTGTATTCTTGGTGCTTGGGGGGGGGCAACAGTGGGAGGGCTTCTAGTGTCCTGGCCCCACTGCTGGACCTCCTGGTGGAACCTGGTATTTTTGGCCACTGTGTGACACAGAGTGTTGGACTGGATGGGCCATTGACCTAATCCAACATTGGCTTCTCTTATGTTCTTATGTTCCTAACACTGCATATCCAAACAAAAGCTTCATCTGGGATGTAGAACTCAGTTCTACATCCCAGATGAAATGCTCAATTGCCCATGGCCCATGGGAGCAAGTTGGAGAAAGCTCTTCAGGTAAAACTCCCCTTTTGAAAATGGAATCTGAGAATAAGAAGGAAGTTCCACAAAGCGTCGATTCACACATGCACGTAGACCACTTGAGTTTGTTCTCTGTAACAAGGATGACGGGCAGTCTTTAAGCAGCGGCTGGACAAACATTCATCGGGGATGCTCTAGGGCTGATCCTGCATTGAACAGGGGGTTGGACTAGATGGCCTGTAGGACCCCTTCCAGCTCTGTGATTCTCTGATTCTATTGGTCTACTGCTGAATGCATTAATTGACTTCATTGGACTGCCTTGCATTTGGGGAGATGTAAGCTGGCATGTTGTAACTGCAATGGGCCATTCATACATAGAAACACAGGAACAGAGCTGGAAGGAACTCCAAGGGTCATCTAGTCCAACCTCCTGCTCAATGCAGGAAATTCACAGTTACCCCACACACACACACACACATACTCCCACAGTGACCCCTGCTCTGTGCCCAGAAGCAGGCAAAAAACATCCAGAATCCCTGGACCTGAAGGAAATCTGGCCTGAAGGAAAATTCCTTCCTGACCCCAAAGTCCGGATCAGCACCTCCCAGGGCATACAAAAAAGGCTAACAAGAGCAGAGCACCGTCTCATCCCTTCCTACCCTCCCTCTCGCGATCTGCCGAAATTCACAGTGAGTCCTGGAATCAGCATTGTTGTCAGATGGCCATCTAGCATCTGCTTAGAAACCTCCAACGAAGGAGAGCCCACCACCTCCCGAGGAAGCCGGATGTTGCAGTCACCAGACAGCAAGCGTGCAAGTCTGAACCAGCCTTCATTTTCACAAGCGTTTCAAGGCCCAGTTAATATAATGCAATAACAGTTGTTGATTCAGGCGGGGTCACCGTGTTGGTCTGAAGCAGCAGAACAAAGTTTAAGTCCGGTGGCACCTTTAAGACCAACAAAGTTGTATTCTGGGTATCAGTTTTCGTGTGCAAGCACACGTCTTCAGATACAATGGAACAGATACTGTATCTGAGGAAGTGTGCTTGCACACGAAAGCTTATACTGTGAATAAACTCCGTTGGTCTTAAAGGTGTCACTGGACTCAAACTTTGTTCAACAGTTGTTGTAGCCTATTTAAGCACTTCTTTGAATGGTTTGGGCAGGCTTCTGTAACTGGGGCAGGCTGTATGTTTAGAGATGAACATTTCCAGCTCAAATTGGGGTCTTTTCATAGCCCCCTACAGCCCCCAGCCTTGGACAGTGGGTCCATGTGTTCCATTGGGTCCACATGGTCCGTGGGATTGTGAAGAGTCAGACTCGACTGTGTGACTGAACAACAACAACACCCTTTTGAATGGCAGTGGTTTCTGCACCCCAATAAAAAAACAGGGCATTGCTCATGCTATGAAATGTGATTCCAACCAGTGCAGAATCCCATCGTGATAGCAATGACGTGACAATGTCGCACAACCAATCAGATTGGGTTCTGTGCTGACGTCACAAAGCCCATTCCGAGTGAGAGCAATGCTTCCCACTCTCGTAATGGGCACGTGGTCTTCTCCCTTTTCATCCCTTCCCTTGAAAAATTGCCCAAAAGAGATTTTCCCCCCCCATAGGGCAGAAGTTTTTGTGACTCCCCCCTCCTATTGTTTCAGGGCAACTCTGAAAGATGCTGCTCAGAAAGTGTATTTCCCGAACATACTCCTCATCCCTCTGGAGAGACACATGCACACACCATTTCCATTAACCACAGTGCTGCCACCATATTCTCATAGGGTGGTACGCCCAGAGCTACTAACCAAAACAGCTTTGCTCTGAGGCACACACAGCAGCCCGAGGAATACTCAACCTGCAGAGATAAAAGCTGCTCCAGTCTGGAGAGGGTTTCTTGCCAGGTGCAAGTTAGCCTTCCCCCCTCCCCTTCTCTCCAAGAAACCCTAGCAGCAAGAACAGCTGCGGAAGGGAATGGGAGGGGAGAGAGAGAAGGAAAGGGGGGATGGAATTATACTATAAACTCAAAGCAAAAACAACTGGCATAGCCAGAACCTCCGCTAGGAGAGACAAAAGCCCACAAGAAGCACTGTTTACATTCATCCTAATGCATCCGGTGCAGAGAAGGTACAAGATCTGTTACTTTATAGTTAGGAAAAAGCTAATCCAGTTGAAGGGCCTGCAAGGTCTCTTGACCATACCGGATTATTAGTTGCACTAGTTTCAGGATGAGCGAATGTTCTCTGCCGTGTGCCTCTTTTATGGTCGCTCGTCTTTTGGTTCAACTGTTTTAATTTCTCTGCTTTTCACCCTCAGTTTTATTTCTTCTTGTTGGGCGCATCTATCCGGCAAAGAGAGCTTTGACTCTTGGAAGCTCAGGCCCAGTATTTATAGTACAACATTTATACATATAAGCTACATGCAATGATGATTTACTGGTGCACCAAAAAAAAAGATGGGTTATCTGGTAGACGACGTTTCACAGACACCGTTTGGTAAAAAGGTAAAGGTAAAGGTTCCCTTGCTCGAAAGCCAGTCGAATACGACTCTAGGGTTGCGGTGCTCATCTCCGTTTCCAAGCCGAAGAGCCAGCGCTGTCCGAAGACGTTTCCGTCTAGCCTCTTTCCGTGGTCATGTGGCCGGCATGACTAAACACCAAGGCGCGCGGAACGCTGTTACCTTCCCACCGAAGTGGTACCTATTTATCTACTTGCAATTTCTTGCTTTCGAACTGCTAGGTTGCCAGGAGCTGGAACTAGAGACGGGAGCTCACTCCGTCATGCGGCACCCGGGTCTCGAACTGCTGAACTACCAACCTTCCACAGCCTGCAATTCAGCGTCTTAACCACTTGAGCCACCGCAGCTCCTCACCGTTTGGTACAAGACAACAAAACATGGCATGAAAAGAAGAGTTCCCGGGCTTGGATCCTACAATAAATCACTGCGAAATAGGCTTGCCAACTTCTAGGTGGTGGCTGGAGAACTCCTGGGATTACGACTGATCTCCAGGTGACAGAGATCAGTTCACCTGGAATAAATGGCTGCTTTGGAAGATGGGCTCTGTAGCATTATGCCCCACTGGAATCCTTCCCCTCCCCTTCCTCAGGCTCTGCCCTGAAATCTCCAGGTATTTCCTAACCCAGAGCTGGCAACCCTACAGCTAACAGGAGGGATTTCTACAGCAAGGTGGACATCTAGGGTTGCCAGTTCTGGGTTGGGAAATACCTGGAGATTTAGGGGGTGGAGCCTGTGGAGGGCGGGGTTTGGGGAGGGGAGGGGCCCCAGCTGGCCATAATGCACAACAGTTCGCCTTCCAATGCAGCAATTTTTTCCAAGGAAAGAGATCTCTGTCGTCTGGACACCACTTGCAATCCTGGGAGATCTCCAGCCACCACCTGGGGGTTGACAACCCTATGGACTTCCTACCCACCCACAACTCCTACCTCCCGCAGTATAAAAGGCCCTCTGAAATACTGCTCCTGGTGGGATGAGTGTGACCTCCAGGAACAGTGTAAGAGATGAGTCAGAGGCCTGCAGAGAGAAGAGAGAACTGGTGGGAATTAACCCCTTTCATTGGGTGTGTGAAGTACCAACAAGTCACAGCCCGTTTATAGTGACCCCAGCAAGGGGCTTTCAAGGCAAGTGAGAAGCAGAGGTGGCTTGCTATTGCCTTCCTCTGCAGAATCTTCCTTGGTGGTCTTCCTTCCAAGTACTGCTTAGCTTCCGAGATCTGACAAGATCGGGCTATAGCGGGCTACCTTCCCTCCCAATATCCCCTTTCCTTAGTGGAAATTTATCATGGAATCCAACCCATTTATTCACGCGCAAAACTGCCAGTTTGGTGTAGTGCTTAGGAACGTGGACTCTAATCTGGGAGAACCGGGTTTGATTCCCCACTCCTCCACATGCAGCTGCTAGTGTGACCTTGGGTCAGTCACAAGTTCTTTCAGAGCTGTTCTCTCAGGAGCAGTTCTTAAGAGTGCTCTCTCAGCCCCACCTACCTCACAGGGTGTCTGTTGTGGGGAGGGGAAGGGAAGGGAAAGGAGATTGTAAGCCGTTCTGAAACTCTTTTGGGTACAAATCCAAACTACTACTCCTCCACCTCTCCTCCTCCTCTTCTTCTACTGAATCCGACCCTTGGTTCATCAGGTACAAGATTGTCTGCTCAGAAGGGGAACATCAGCTCTTCAGGTTGGCATCTTTCACATCACCTGCTACCTAATCCTTTCCACTGAAGATGCCAGGGATTGAACGGGGACCTCCTGCATGCCAAGCAGATGTTCCACCACTGAGCCGTAGCCCCTCCCTGGAATCAGTGCAAGGAGAAGCACAATCGAAATGGGAGGGGGGAGGGCGGTTCCAGGTTGAAAGAGGGAATCCGAGAAATGTGAAGCCACGGCTTCATCCATCAGCTTTGTCCATATAAGTGCCCAGCCCTCCAGTGGGTTCCAAGTCTAGCAGGACTTCCTGCCTGTGGCTAGCATCTTTCTGAGCAGGCAAGACTTCCCCACCCCTATCATACTGCACCATATGAAAATATTTCTCTACACCTCTGCAAAGTATGCAGCTGTGTCAAGGAGGGTTGCATCTGTAGAACAAGGATCAGGTTTACATCAGTCATTCGCTGCTGCCCAGCTGAGCCGCATGAGCTGCGCTGTACTGTGGATCCATCACATATCTGCAAACACTGTTGCGGAATGGTGTGACATTTTCCCACCCCAACATCTGTCAGGCTTGTGCAACCAGCCTTCAAGCAGGTGAGCAGGACGCAACCTTGCCCAGTAGCCAGAAGGGGTCCATTCTGCAGAGCAAAACCCAGCCTTCCCTCGCGGCTCCCTAACTCACATGAGGGCTTTGGGGGAGGGGCCTTTCCCCTTTGGTAGCTGCCCCCACCTCTCAGTCTTTCCACCTCAACAATCTGACAGCAGGAGGAGTCTTGTGCAGGGCCGTTTGGTAACGCTGGCACCACAGTGATGCCCACGGGTAGGCATCAAGGTGGTCTGTTTACCTTTCAAACAAGCTACAGAGCTTCTGTTCTACTATCAACATCTCTAGATAAGGTTGCCAGGTCTGGGTTGGAAAATATCTGGAGACTTCGGGGGTGGAGCCAGGAGAGGGCGGGGTTTGGGGAGGGGAGGGGCCTCAGCAGGGTACAATGCCACAGAGTCCACCCTTCAAAGCAGCCATCTTCTTCAGGGGAGCTGATCTCTGTCAGCTGGAGAAGAGTTGTAAAAGCGGGAGATCCCCAGGCCCCACCTGGAGGCTGGCAACCTTATATCTAGAAAGTATTAGGGTTGCCATCCCCCCTATGGGGGTGGGGATTCCTCCGATTTGGGGGGTCCCAATTCACCCCATCCCCGAAGAGCCCCGTCCCACCTGATGTACCTGGCGCAATGACGTCTTCCGGAGGTGACGCTACCATGCCAGGCACATCACACAGGGGATGCTCTAGCATTTGGGCAAAAACTCTATGGTGACCAAAGCTCCCTTTAAGCTATGGAGTCCTGTGAGCAAAAATTCTACTTCGTGAGCTACTGCCATTAAAGTTGTGAGCAGGTGATTTGGCTGCTGCATAAATTAGTTGGCTCTGGAGCCCTCCTTCCTGAGCTAAGACAAAAATGTGTGAGCCAGAGGCTAAAAAACTGGGAGCCAGCTCACACTCACTCAGCTTAGAGGGAACACTGATGGTGACCATAGAGGGTTTTTTTGCCCAGATGCTAGAGCGTCCTGCCTGACATGCCCAACGTGATGGGAGAAGACTCCCGGAGCAAGACTGGAACCCCCTGTGATGGACTACGAAAAAACACTCTGAGGGGAAGTAGTAGCAGAGGCTCACTCTGATTGGTGAGTCACTTCCATGACAATGGAATGCATCCAGCAGGGGCTTTTTGGAGAGAGGGAATCTAATGGAGGAGGGGGCCTTTTGAGTGGCTGCCTTCAGAGAGAAAACACTCAGTCTGGGAGACAGTGGCAGGATGTCCCAGAGAGAGGGGCAGAGCAGACTCTGCTGAAGGGATTTGCCAGAGTAAAAGGTCAGACCCAGGTTTAAAAAGAGAAAGACATCCACTCACACAGGGACTAGTTGGGATTCAGAGCCTAATCAGGGGAACCCTGGTTTATTGGTGGTATAAATTCACTAGTATCACAACTGCCTGCTTATTGTAAGGAACCTTCTGATAGGGTTTATAATTTTTATTCGTTCTTCCTGAGTTTCGAACCTAGCAGTTCGAAAGCAAGAAATTGCAAGTAGATAAATAGGTACCACTTCGGTGGGAAGGTAACAGCGTTCCATGCGCCTTGGTGTTTAGTCATGCCGGCCACATGACCACGGAAACGTCTTCGAACAGTGTTGGCTCTTCGGCTTTGAAACGGAGATGAGCACCGCAACCCTAGAGTCGGATTCGACTGGCTTTCGAGCAAGGGAACCTTTACCTTTACCTTTAACCATTGTTTATAGTGTTTGTAGCGGGCACTTGTTGGTTGCCAACTGTTTGCTCTCATAAAACCTTTTCCCCATTTCCCTGCTTTTCATGAAGAGTAAATCTTTCCTCTTATTTCATTTTTAAACCCCGCTATTGGTGCCATTCTTTCATACCTGTCGGGAAAGGTTTGGGCTCCTGAGGTTCCCTTTACCAGAGAAGGGTTCCTCACACCCTCCCTGCCAGCAGCCAGGTAAGACCTGGTAACCCTAGAAAGTATACAGGGTACAGAAATCATGGTGTAGATCAGGGATTTCCAAGATGATGCCTGTGGGCACCATGGCACCCACCATCACTTTTCCTGGAGCCCACCAAGTGTTTTTGGAATTGGATTGGGCCAGGTGGGTCACTTGCCCAGCAGGCATTCTGACTGGCCATTGGAGATCTGGTTGGCTCGGCAGCGGCAAAGGCACCCACAGCGTTGGGTTTATTCTGTCTCTTTCCCAGAATATTTTTTTAAATTACCCTTCTCCCCCCCCCCACAATTAGGTCTCCCCTGTGTGGCTGGATTCACCTTCTGTAGCAGCTGTTTTGGAGTTGGGCCCACCACCCTGTGTCCAAATCCCAGTGGTGCCCACTGGCTCAAAAAGGCTGGGGACCCCGATGCAATAAAGAATATGAAAACAAAGATTTCTAACCTAACTTGGAAACGACAGTCAGCCGGCATGGGCTCTTCTCTCACATCTGGAGACACAGACAGAGCAAAGGGAGAACAGCTCTTCTTCAATGCGTTTTTCATTGGGTAGAAGGTTCTAGCCCATCTGGGTTTCGACTACAATAGCTAGATGTTCCTCACATTAGAGGGATTTCTTCGTTTCATAGAATCATAGGATCTTAGCGCTGGAAGCCTGCACAATGCAGGAAATTCACAAATACCTCCCCCTCCATACCCGCAGGGACCGCTGTTCCACACCCAGCAAAAAAAAAAAACCCTCCAGGATCCCTGGCCAAACTGGACTGGAGAAAAATTGCTTCCTGACCCCAAAACGGCGATCAGCATTTCCTTGGGTGTGTAAGAAAGGGCCACAAGAACTAAGCCCTGAAGGATGCCAACATATAGGCTGTGGGAGAAATGAGGTTTTCCCAGCCCAACTGTCTCTTCACAAACATTGGTCCATCTCCATAAATATCAGCCCTTCCTAAAATGAAACAGTTTTCTCCTGCTCTCGCCCTGCTCTCAGTTCAGGACAAACAGAACCACAGCATCCCTACGGCATGCCAGCTCAACTTCCAGTAGAAGTCCTCTGCTTTATCTGTAGCTATTTAATCTCTTTATGAGAGCCAGCATGGTGTAATGGTCAAAGCGTCAGACTAGGGGCCTGGGAAGCCCAAATTCAAATCCCTACTCTGCCATGGAAACTCAGGGTGACCTCGGGCCAGTCACAGTCTCTCAGCCTGACCTACCTCACAGGGTTGTTGTGAGGAGAAGTGCTATGGAGCAGATGGTCACGGAACCTACCAGGGGAGAGGCGATCCTTGATTTGGTCCTAAGTAACACTCAAGACCTGGTGAGAGATGTAAAAGTGATTGCACCGCTTGGAAACAGTGATCATAATGTTGTTGAGTTCATCATTTGTACAAATAGAGAATTGGCCAAAAAGACTCACACAACCATTTTTAACTTTAAAAGGGGTAATTTCTCTGATATGAGGGGACACGTGGGGAGGAAACTGAAAGGAAAAGTAGAAAGGGTCAAAACAATTGGGGAAGCTTGGGATCTATTTAAAACTACGATCCTAGAAGCTCAAAAAATATATATTCCGCAGGTTAGGAAAGGCACAAACAGGTATAGGAAAAAGCCTGCATGGTTAACAAACAGAGTAATGGAGGCTGTAAAAAGTAAAAAGAATTCCTTTAAGCAGTGGAAAGCTAGTCACAGTGAGGCTGATAAAACGGAACACAGGCTATGGCAAATAAAATGCAAGTCTGAGGTCAGGCAGGCAAAAAGGGAATATGAGGAGCATATAGCAAAAAACGTAAAAACCAACAATAAAACTTTCTTCAAATACATTAGAAACAGGAAACCAGCCAGGGAGGCAGTGGGGCCCTTGGACGACCAAGGGGTAAAAGGAGTATTGAAGGATGATAGGGAAATGGCTGAGAAGCTAAATGCATTTTTTGCCTCCGTCTTCACTGTGGAAGATGAGAAGTGCTTGCCCACTCCAGAACCACTGATTTCAGGAGGGGTGTTGGAAGACCTGAGTCAGATTGAGGTGATGAGAGAGGAGGTCCTAAAACTGATAGACAACTTAAAAACTGAAAAATCACCAGGCCCAGATGGCATACATCCGAGAGTTCTGAAAGAACTCAAATGTGAACTTGTAGATCTCCTGACAAAGATATGTAATCTTTCCTTAAAATCTGCCTCCATTCCTGAGGATTGGAAGGTAGCTAATGTCACTCCCATCTTTAAAAAGGGTTCCAGAGGAGATCCGGGAAATTACAGGCCAGTCAGTCTGACGTCGATACCGGGTAAATTGGTGGAAACCATTATTAAGGAAAGAATTAGTAGGCACATAGATGAACAAAACCTATTGAGGCAGACTCAGCACGGTTTCTGTAAGGGAAGATCTTGTCTCACTAACCTGTTAGTGTTCTTTGAGGGGGTGAACAAACATGTGGACAAGGGGGATCCAATAGATATTATTTACCTTGACTTCCAGAAAGCTTTTGATAAAGTTCCTCATCAAAGGCTCCTAAGTAAGCTCAAAAATCATGGGATAGAAGGACAAGTCCTTTTATGGATCAAAAACTGGCTAGTTCATAGAAAACAGAGAGTGAGTGTAGGTGGGCAATTTTCTCAGTGGAGGGTGGTAAGCAGTGGGGTACCGCAGGGATCAGTACTTGGTCCACTGCTTTTTAACTTGTTCATTAATGATTTGGAGATGGGAGTAAGCAGTGAAGTGGCTAAATTTGCGGATGATACAAAGTTGTTCAGGGTGGTGAAAACCAGTGAGGATTGTGAGGCACTCCAAGGGGATCTGTCAAGGATGGGCGAGTGGGCGTCAACATGGCAAATGGGGTTCAATGTGGCCAAGTGCAAGGTGATGCACATTGGAGCCAAAAATCCTAAATATAAATACACATTGATGGGGTCTGAACTGGCAGAGACTGAGCAAGAGAGAGATCTTGGAGTTGTAGTGGATAACTCACTGAAAATGTCGAGACAGTGTGTGACTGCAATAAAGAAGGCCAATGCTATGCTGGGGATTATTAGGAAGGGTATTGAAAACAGATCAGCCAATATAATAATGCCCCTATATAAATCAATGGTGAGACCTCATTTGGAATACTGTGTGCAGTTCTGGTCACCACACCTTAAAAAGGATATTATAGCTTTGGAAAAAGTGCAGAAAAGGGCAACTCGAATGATAAAAGGGTTGGAACACTTTCCCTATGAGGAAAGGTTAAAGCGCTTAGGGCTCTTTAGCTTGGAGAAAAGACGACTGAGGGGTGACATGATCGAGGTTTATAAGATTATGCATGGGAAAGAGCAGGTAAAGAAAGAGGTACTTTTCTCCCTTTCTCACAATACAAGAACTTGTGGGCACTCCATGAACTTGCTGAGCGGTCGGGTTAGAATGGATAAAAGGAAGTACTTCTTCACCCAAAGAGTGATTAACACTTGGAATTCACTGCCACAGGAAGTGGTGGGTGCTACAAGCATGGATGGCTTCAAAAGGGAATTAGATAAGCATATGGAGCAGAGGTCCATCAGTGGCTATTAGCCACAAGGTATAGCTAGGGGCTCTGGGGCAAGTGATGCTCTGTCTTCTTGGTGCTTGGGGGGGTCAACAGTGGGAGGGCTTCTAATGTCCTGGCCCCACTGCTGGACCTCCTGATGGCACTGGTATTTCTGGCCACTGTGTGACACAGAGTGTTGGACTGGATGGGCCTTTGGCCTGATCCAACATTGGCGTCTCTTATGTTCTCTTATGTTCTTATGTTCTTATGTAAGCCGCTCTGAGACTCCAATCTTCTTCTTCTTCTTCCTCTTCTTCTAGATTATGGAGAACATGCACACGGGTTCCCCCTTGAAAACTGCTGTTTGGATGTGCCCAAAGTTTAGGTATTATTTATTTTTTAAAACGTCTTGCTTTCCATGACCAAGATCAAAATAATGCATACTATAGAATTCCCTAGTACTATGCATGGGTGTGGAAGCTAGACAATGAAGAAAGCGGACAGGATGAAATTTGATTCATTAGAAACGTGGTGCTGGAGGAGAGTTTCACAGATACCATGGACCACCAAAAAGACAAAAAAAGTGGGTTTCAGATCACACCAAACCTGAAGCTAAAATGACTAAACTGAGGCTATTGGACTTTGGTCAGATAATGAGAAGACAGACCTCACTGGAAAATACCAGGGCTTTTTTTGCAGAAAAAGCCCAGCAGGAACTCATTAGCATAATAGGCCACACCCAACAGCAGAAATTTATTTGCTTATTAGGACACACCACTGACAGCACAGCTCATTAGCATATTAGGCCGCACCCCCATGTTACCAGAAGTGTGGTTATCCAGCCACACCCACCTTTCCCTTCTTATTCTGTTTACCTTGTTTGTTGTCAAAACCCAGGGCTTTTTTGTAGCACGAACTCCTTTGCATGTTAGGCCACACACCCCTAATGTAGCCAGTCCTAATGAGTTTCTGCTGTTGGGTGTGGCCTATTATGCTAATGAGTTCCTGCTGGGTGTGGCCAACCCCGGAGCCAGCCGGAACTCCGTTCCTGTGCGTTCCTGCCCAAAAATAGCCCTGGAAAAGACAATAATGCTGGGAAAAGCGGAAGGCAGCAGGAAAAGAGGAAGACCCAATGTGAGATGGGTTGACTCAATCCAGGAAGCCATGGCTCTCAGTCTGCAATACCAGAGCGAGGCTGTTAACAAGAGGAATTTTGGAGATCATGAATTCATAGGTTCTCTGTCAATCAGAAGCAACTTGACAGCACTTAGCACACACACACGCACGCATGTTCCTCCCCCCATCCAGGGGGTGAGTGCAACTAGCACCTTGGGCTGGAGCCCACCAGCTGTGAGCAGAGTTCTACTCATTAAGCAGAATCTTCCCCCCTTCTCTCCTCCTGCTGCAGCCCACTCTTTCCCACCCCTAAGTCCTTTCCCAGTGGTCAGGGGACCCCCAACGAGCAGTTCTGGGTGTGGCATGGGATATCCAGGTCAGGGCGCCTTATTGTTTTTAATGTTGTTCAGGGGTCATTTCCTGCAGGAGCGCACAGGAGCGGAGCTCCGGCAGTAAAAAGCCCAGGGGGCGGGCACATGCAACAAGCCCCACCCCCTGCTCCCAGCAGCCCTCAGTCAGAGCAAGAAGCAGCCAGGTAAGTTGCAGAGCTCCTCCTGCCCTCCCCGGTCCAAAACAGTCCAGTGGCACCTTTAAGACCAAGTTTTATTCAGGTACAAGCTCTCCCTCCTCTGCAAAGACAGATCTGACAGATCTGCACGTTCCCCCCATCCCCCCAATAGCTGGCAATCCAAAACAGTCCAGTGGAGCCTGAGCGGTGGGTGTTGCCTTCTGACACACTTCCGATGATATCAGGAGGTGTGGCATATGCAAATAAGTTATGCTAATGAGCTCCTGCACCTCTTTTTCTATGAAATGACCCCTGATGTTGTTAAGTTGCCACAAGACCCTTCAGGTTAGCGGCAACTTTAAAAAAAAATTCTAATAAGTAAATAGATAAAGTCTACGCTTGTGGTTCTTCATGCCGAGGGTGTCTCTCAAGTGGCAGACAATAGATCGGACTCCTTGGCTCATCCCACCAGCTGTGGTGCCTGGCTCCAACAAAAAGATCATAGAATCATAGTCCAACCCCTTGCACAATGCAGGGAATTCACAAATACCTCCCCCTCCACACCTGCAGTGACCAATGTTCCATGCCCAGAAGATGTCAAAAGAACCTCCAGGATCTCCAGCCAAACTGGCCTGGAGAAAAATTGCTTCCTGACCCCAAAGTGGGAATCAGTATTTCCCTGGGCGTGTAAGAAAGGGCTGTGAGAACTAAGCACTGATGCAACCCTTCCTGCCCTCCCTTCTCATGATCTGCCTTTCTCAGCATCAGCAGTGCTGTCAGATGGCCATCTAGCCTCCATTTGAAAACATCTAAAGAAGAAGAGCCCACCACCTCCTGAAGAAGCCTGTTCCACTGAAGAACTGCTCTAACTGTCAGGAAGTTCTTCCTAATGTTCAGCTTTCCCCTGATGTGGTTAGACTTCACTGGCAGGAGAGGTCCTCGAATCGGGGGCAGGATCCACACACCGATGGAATGCTCCACCGCAAACAAGACTGGAGCTGCAGGATCCAACCCAAAGCATCTTTTGTCAGTTCTTACCAGCCTTCTCTTTTGAGAACCCCAGATCAGATTTCGAGGAGCTTACAGAAACTCAGGAACCACAGATGGAGAACATCTGTTCCATTGATCCCACAATATACGGCCAGTCCTTGCTAGAGCCCCCCCCCCAAACAAAGACTATTTTGTAGAAGCAAGAAAGGGTTGGTTTTCAGACCATGCAGGCTGAGAGGCATTGTAGCCCATAGTCCTCTGCACTGAGCATGGAAGAGCATTTGAGCTCTGTGTGAGAGCGGGTGCAGAAGAGAACAACGAGGATGATCGGGGGCCTGGAGACCAAGCCCAATGAGGAAAGGCTGAGGGACTTGGGAATGTTCAGTCTGGAGAAGAGGAGGTTGAGTGGGGACAGGATTGCTCTCATGAAGTAATGAGGAGGGCAGAGGAGGGCAGGGAGCTGATCCTGTTGGTAGAAGAGGAGAGGACTCGCAAAACTGGGTTTAAATTAAGGGCAGGAAGGTACCGGCTGGATATTAGGAGAAAGTTTTTGACAGTAAGCATCAGCTGCCTAGGGAGGTGGTGAGCTCCCCCTCCCTGGCAGTCTTTAAGCAGTGGCTGGACAAACCCTTGTCAGGGATGCTCTAGGGCAGTGATGGCGAACCTTTTAGAGAGCGAGTGCCCAAACTGCGACCCAAAGCCCACTTATTTATCGCAAAGTTCCAACACAGCAATTTAACCTGAATACTGAGGTTTTACTTTAGAAAAAACAACTCATACTTTAACTTAAGATGATCCAAACAAAGTAAGAAAAGCAATCCCAAATGCTTTCATTTACTTAAAATTATTTGGCAGAGAATTCAACACTTTAACGATGGTCTGGGCCTGGCTGGGGCGATGGCACGCGTGCCCACAGAGAGGGCTCTGAGTGCCACCTCTGGCACCCGTGCCATAGGTTCGCCACCACTGCTCTAGGCTGAATTCAGGGCCCTTTTTGTAGCAGGAGCTCCTTTCCATATTAGGCGACACACCCCTAATGTTGCCAATCCTCCAAGAGCTTACAGTAGCCCCTGCAAGAAGAGCTCTGTAAACTCTTGGAGGATTGGCTACATTAGGGGGGGGGGGTGTCGCCTAATATGCAAAGGAGTTCCTGCTACAAAAAGAGCCCTGACTGGCTGATCCTGCATTGAGCAGGGGGTTGGACTAGATGACCTGTATGGCCCCTTACAACTCTGTGGTTCTTTGATTCTTTACATGGACACTTTCATTTATGTATGGGATATACCCAGAGAGAGATCATGGACAGTTAGAACTAGGAGACATATACAATTAATGGGATGAACACAAAGATATTATAACGGTGGGAGGCAGTGCCTGCTTTATCTCAGTCTCCGAGGACCAGCGTTGATCACATATTCAGTACAAACAGCTGCAGAACTTTCAGCACAAGCACCTCTGTTCCACCCACATGTAGGACATTGTTCAGCATGTTAAGAAACCCTGCAGCATCATGCCTCTTCCCCAGCTGTCTGTTGTTATGTCTGACGGCTCCTCGTCTTTTATTGTTGATTCATTCCCTCGTCGGATTGACGGTGCCACGCTAAGCAAAGTTACACCCTCTGAAGATGGTTGACTTCAATGGATTCAGAAGAGTAGATGTATCCTTAGGGATTGGCTGTCTGAGTAACTGTCCACCTTGAACACTAGAGTTGCCAACTCCAAGTTGGTCTTTCCCGACACTCTTGACCAGAGATTCTTCCATTGGAGAGTCAATCTGGGACCTTCTGTTTCCAAAGTACACAGCTGCCTATCTAGGTTTGCCAACCTCCAGGCGGTAGCTGGAGACCTCCTGGAATTACAATGGATCTCCAGGCTACGGAGATCAGTTTCCACGGAACAAAGTTTGAGTCCAGCGGCACCTTTAAGACCAACAAAGGTTTATTCAAGGTATGAGCTTTTGTGTGCAAGGCACACTTTCTCAAATACATTGGAATGGAAGGTAAGGGTTCAAACTTATAGACAGAGGCTGTGCAGCAAATTAACATGTAACACGATGAGGATGTTTTAAGATATGCAGAAGATAAAAGATACCTGGTTGAGGTTCCAGTGGTGTAACTGAAAGGATTAGTTCCCGAATGTACACTGTTAATTCCTTTATAATCTTGTATGGTTCTTTTTTGTATTCCTTACAGTTTGGTGTAGTGGTTAAGTGTGTGGACTCTAATCTGGGAGAACTGGGTTTGACTCCCCACTCCTCCACTTGCACCTGCTGGATGACCTTGGGCAAGCCATAGTTCTGTCAGAGCTGTCCTTGAAAGGGCAGTTTCTGTCAGAGCTCTCTCAGCCCCACCTATCTCACCCCCCCCCAGCGGGGGCCTTTGGGGGCATCCCTGACGTGATGACGTCACATTGGGGACGTCCGCGCCCACCCCCACTCCCCGCGCGCCAGATCTCCAGAAACGGCAGTTCCTTGCACTTAAAGGAGCCGGCGTTTCCCCTTTAAGAGCAGAAGCCGGCGTTTCCCCTTTAAGAGCAGCTGCGTTTCCCTTTTAAATGCACAAAGCTGGCATTTCCCTGCAACACGGGTTCCACACACTTAAAGGGAGAGAGAGAGAGGTGGCTGTGGGTGTTGGGGGTGGGGCTTCCCCCGCTGGCCATCTGACCGGCGGTGGGTAGAAACCCCCCCAAAAAAAACGGGGGACCCCTGGCAAACCAGGGGGGTCGGCAACCCTAGGGTTCACCAACCTCAAGGTACGGCCTGGCGTTCTCCCAGAGGTACAGATGATCCCCAGACTACAGAGTTTCTGTAGAAATAGCCGCTTTTGAAGGTAGATTTTATGTAGGGTTGCCAGGTCAGGGTTGGGAAATTCCTGGAGATTTTTTGGGGGGTAGAGCTGTGGAGAAGAGGGTATGGGGGAGGGACCTCAGCGAGGTACTGTTTCATCGACGCCACCCTCTAAAGCAGCCATTTTCTCCCCGGGGAATTCATTTCTATTGTTGGTAGATAAGCTGTGATTCCAGGAGAACTCTAGGCCCCACCTAGAGGCGGGCTTCCCTGTGACATCACATCCTGGCTGAGCTCCCTCCCTTTCCTGTAATCGGCCCTCCTCAGGCACGCCCCCCCCCCCAAAGCTGCAGGGATTTCTAGGATTTGGCAACTCTACCTTCCTCTCTCTCTCCCCCACACTCTGAGTCTAAAGCTGAGCTGGTTTCTCAACTCTAGCGTTCCAGCTGAAAGTATTCATGGGCTTCACTACAGAAATGCCCAGAGAATGGGACAGAACAACATTTTTAGACGCATGGAGAGAAGATGGCCAACTCTGGCTGGAGAAATTCGTGGAGGTTTGGGGGGTACAGTCTGGGGAAGGAAGAAGTTGGGGAGGGGAGGGAACTCAACGGGGGTATAATTCCAGTACAGTCCATCCTCTGAAGCGGTCGTTTCCCCCAGGAGATCTCATCTCTGTTGCCCAGAGATCAGTTGGAATTCCAGAAGATCTCCAGTCACAACCAGCTTGGTGTAGTGATTAAGAGTGGTGTCGTGGTTAAGAGCGGAGAACCGGGTTTGATCCCCCCCCCTCCACTCAAACCCGGTTCTCCCAGATTAGAGTCTGCACACTTAACCACTACACCAAACTGGGGAGGGAACTCAACAGGGGTATGATTCCAGTACAGTCCATCCTCTGAAGCTGTCATTTCCCCCGGGAGATCTCATCTCTGTTGCCCAGAGAACAGTTGGAATTCCAGAAGATCTCCAGTCACAACCAGCTTGGTGTAGTGATTAAGAGTGGTGTCGTGGTTAAGAGCGGAGAACCGGGTTTGATCCCCCCCTCCTCCTCCACATGAAGCCAGCTGGGTGACTTTGGGCCAGTCACTGTTCTCTCAGAACTCTCTCAGCCCCACCTGCCTCACAAGGTGCCTGTCGTGGAGAGGGGAAAGGAAGGTGGATTATAAGCCACTTTGAGACACATGAGGCCCACTGGGTGACCTTGGGCCAGTCCCAGTTCTCTCAGAACTCTCTCAGCCTCACCTACCGCACAAGGTGCCTTTTGTGGGGAGGGGGGGGAAGGCAATGGAAGCCACTTTGAGACACATGAGGCCCACTGGGTGACCTTGGGCCAGTCCCAGTTCTCTCAGAACTCTCTCAGCCTCACCTACCGCACAAGGTGCCTGTTGTGGGGAGGGGGGGGAAGGCGATGGAAGCCACTTTGAGACACATGAGGCCCACTGGGTGACCTTGGGCCAGTCCCAGTTCTCTCAGAACTCTCTCAGCCTCACCTACTTCACAAGGTGCCTGTTGTGGGGAGAGGAAGGGAAGGCGATTATAAGCCACTTTGAGACACATGAGGCCCACTGGGTGACCTTGGGCCAGTCCCAGTTCTCTCAGAACTCTCTCAGCCTCAGTTCTCTCAGAACTCTCTCAGCCTCACCTACTTCACAAGGTGCCTGTTGTGGGGAGAGGAAGGGAAGGCGATTATAAGCCACTTTGAGACACATGAGGCCCACTGGGTGACCTTGGGCCAGTCCCAGTTCCCTCAGAACTCTCTCAGCCTCACCTACCTCACAAGGTGCCTGTTGTGGGGAGAGGAAGGGAAGGCGATTGTAAGCCACTCTGAGACTCCTGAGGGTAGAGAACAGTGGGGTATGAAAACCTAATCTTCTGCTTCTCTTCTATGACCTGGAGAATGGCAAACCTCAGTCCCCAGGTTATGGCCCTTCCTCCTACTCTAGGAGGTGAGACTTACCGTAGTCCCGACTCCAGAATGAAATGAAGCCATTCTGACTCCAGATGGTATTTGAAGATGATTTGTGACATCCGGGCTGCATAACCCTTCACGATGCTATGCCCCTTTCGGTTGAAAACTCACTGCATCGGCAGAACCCGTGTATTCTTTGATGTTTGTACAGAGCGCAGCCACTAAACATTTAGAAATGACAAGTGACACAACGGGAGAGCCACAAGGAAAATTTGCTCGGAGATCACCATAAATGCATGCTTGTCTCTGGATAATAAACAACAACAATAACAACAATATTACCCCAATTTTAGGTAGGAAAAATGGTTTCTTGTAAAGGCTTGGTAGGGAGGGGGGGGGGTCAAGAGAAAACAGCCGCTAAGAAGAGCCAAGCTTGCAAAATGCCCTGTGCTGTTAGTGACATCTAGTGGTGAAATTGGAGAACAACTGGCGATGCTAGTCCAAAAGAGGTTGGGGGGAGAGGGGGAACCTCCTGAGCTTTTTCTTAATATTGAGCTATCTAATAGCTGGTTGCTGGTAACCTCCGTTTTTATATAAATAAATATCAGGTCAGCTTTAGAAAGAAGTTCCCAAATCAGATACAAGATTGCAAAACAGAATGCAATTTCCTTTATAGCAGATGTTCAGGATAATAGGGGGATGGTTTCCAGGGGTTTAGCCATGCCCATTCTTCACAATAAGTTCCTTAATCAATATCATTAATGGGTCTGAATTTTCACCTTGGGGAAAACACAAAGGCCCTTTCAGTTAATCGGAATACGGTTATCGTTGCCAGGAAAAGAGCAGCGCCAAAATTTAAATGCTTCTCCCACTGAAAGCCACCAGTACGGTTGCTGCTTGCAAGTCTCTCTTTTTAAAAATGACACATTTTCAATTGTATTTTTGTATGCTGCCTTGTGTACTTTCAAGTAGAAAAATTCAGAAAGATAGATAAATCTATGTACATAGAGCACACAGGGGATTTTTTTTTCTGAGGGAACCTGCCAGAACGGAGTTCTGGAACCTCTTCAACAAAATTCTTTTTAAAATATTTAAAAGTTCATGAGTTTTCAGTATACAGACTGAAAACTTCATTTTCCTCTTGAGATCTCTGGTACCTCTTTTTCCAAAAACACACTCACACACTTTGGGTACCGCTTATGATCCAAGAACTACTACAGTAAGATTCTCTTGTATAGTTGATGAGAAGAAGCCAGTGTGGGGTAGAGAATAGAGCACAGGATTATGGAGATTTACTCAGCCACACAGTTCACTGGGTGACTATGGAATCAGTCCTAAGTAGGTCTACTCAGAAGTAAATCCCATTGCATTAAACAGGACATTCCCGGGAAAGTGTGTTTAGGACTATGGGTTTAGCATAAATCACTTTCTCTCTTAGTCTCGCCCAACTCTCGGGGTTTCTGTGAGGATGTCATGGACAAGGGAGAAGCAGATATGTTGCTCTAAGCTTCTTGGAAGAAGCATGGAGATAAAAGAGAGAGAGGAGGAGGAGGAGGAAAAGAATATGCATCTTATCCAAGGCTGCGATTCAGATTGGGAAGACACAACTCTTCAAAATCTTATTCTTCATCTTGAGATGTTGTTTAAATAGCATGCAAAAACCACACCCAACGCCCAACGATAGGCTATTTACATAACACTAGTTTCCAGGGGTCATTTCGTAGAAAAGAGCAAGGGGAACTCATTAGCATAACTCATTAGCATATGCCACACACCCTGACATCAGGGGCCTGGCGGTGGACCTGCAAGGCCAGCAGGAGTGTGAGGAAGCCCCGCCAAGGCCCTCCCTGGCCCCAGGCAGGCAGGGGTGGGGAGAGGCGGGGAGGAAGCAACTTACCCTCCCTCTTCTCCTGCCTCCTCCTGGCTGAATGAGGGCTGGAAGCGGGGCGGCCGGAAGCAGGGGGCGGAGCTTCGTCATGTGCCCCCCCCCCCTGCACCTCACCCGGGGGAACTGCGTTCCCCCGCGTTCCCCCCCGAAATGACCTCTGCTAGTTTCTCACTGGTCACCTCCAGAGTCCTGGTGGGCTATATTTCTAGAGCTCTAAGTTCAGGCAGTCTCTGGTACCCAGTTCTGGAATATTCCAGCCCTAATACATAACACCTTTACCCATCAAACATTTAGGGAATGAGAAATAATGAAAGCCCTCCATACTAGGTGAAGATTGAAGTACTGTAGCAGTCTCAAACCAGGTCTGATCACCAAGAAAGCCCACAAGCAAACAGCGCGACTTCAGAACGCACCTGGGTGAAACCTCCTATTTGAACATTGCCCCATGTGAAATACCCTCTGCTCTCAGGGTATCATGAGGACTCAAACCCCAAACCTGCTTTAGAAAGAGCTGATGTCCACCAAGCCTCCTCTGCACCACAGCATCCTTCTCGAGATGGCCAGCAGAAGAACATCTTGCCCAGAAGGATCCAACTGGGAGCAGCTGACTGAAGCATCCAATGAGATCTAGCCTGGAGGTATAAAGCTTGCTGCCTCCATACAGGACCCTTCAACCTCAACAGGGCTCTGTACCTGAGTGGACTGGTAACACAGAACCCTGTGCTGCTGGATCATGGCTGTGTAATGCAGCATCCATTTTACACACAGAAGGTCCCAGGTTCTAAGCTGAGTTGGTGTGAGCTAGCTCACAGTTCTTTAGCCTCCGGCTCACACATTCTTGTCTTAGTTCAGGAAGGATGGCTCCAGAGCAAACTCATTTCTGCAGTAGCCAAATGGCTCACTCACAACTGTAATGCCAGGAGCTTACAAGGTAGACGTTTTGCTCACAAGCCTCCACAGCTTAGAGGGAGCATTGGTTCACACGTGATAAGATTGCTGCCTGGGTCTGACCTCTTCTGCTTGGACTGCCTTACTGATGAGCTGGGCCCTACTTCTGATTAACCCTCGACTGCTTTCACATGGGGCCTGATTTCTGGCCCGACCCTGGCATGGTGGTGGAAAACGCCGTCAATTCATAGCCGACTTATGGCAACCCCATAGGGTCTCCAATGCAAGAGACATTCAAAGGTGGCTTGCCCATTGCCTGCCTCCGTATAGGAATTCTGGACTTCCGTGTGGTCTCCCTTCCAAGCAGGCCTCGGTTCCTGCCGGAACGCACCGGAGCACCGCTCCGCTTAAGGATTACTTAGACATACACTAAACGAGGCCTCAGTTCCTGCCGGAGCGCACTGAAACACTGCTCTGCCAGTCAGGAGCCCAGGGGGCGGCCACATAAGCCCCGCCCCCTGCTCCCACCAGCCATCAGTTGGGACACGGTGGGGGAGGCAAAACGTTCCCTCACCTCCCTGATCCCCGGGGTGGTGGCCTTGGACTCCTAGGGGCAAATTCCACCTCTCACGCGAGAGGTCATTCTGGCTCCCCCAGCTCTCCTTTGGGGCTCCTTAAAAAGTTATGGCCGCCGCTGCTGTTTTTGGCAGCAGCTGCGACACAGGGGGGCAAGGTGAAACGTTCTCCTGCCTCCCTGAGCCCTGGGGTGGTGGCCTTGGACTCGTATGGGCAAATTCCACCTCTCGCATGTGATGCTGCTCAGACATCACACGTGAGAGGTCATTCTGGCTCCCCCAGCTCTCGGGAGGGGCTCTTTAAAAAGTTATGGCTGCCGTCGCTGTTCTCGGTGGCAGCTGCGATGCCCGCGTGGAGGGAGGGGCAGGGGCGAAAAGTTCCCTTGCCTCCCTGAGCCCCAGGGTGGTGGCCTTGGACTCGTAGGGGCAAATTCCACCTCTCACGTGTGATGCCGCTTGGACATCACACGTGAGAGGTCATTCTGGCTCCCCCAGCTCTCAATAGGAGCTCTTTTTAAAGTTATGGCCACCGCTGCTGTTCTCGGTGGCAGCTGCGAGGCCCGCGGGGGGGAGGGTGGGGTGAAATGTTCCCTTGCCTCCCTGAGCCCTGGGGTGGTGGCCTTGGACTCATAGGGGCAAATTCCACCTCTCACATGTGAT
>NW_015167571.1:538439-538609 GCF_001447785.1 Gekko japonicus | reverse complement strand
GCTGCAATGCCCGTGTGGGGGGAAGGGTGGGGTGAAACATTCCCTTGCCTCCCACGCGAGAGGTCATTCTGGCTCCCCCAGCTCTCGGGAGAGGCTCTTTTAAAAGTTATGGCCGCCAGGTTCCGGTTTATGGCGGTGCGCTGAGCAGTCGCACCTCCAGGACCTCCCAG
>NW_015167571.1:538151-538320 GCF_001447785.1 Gekko japonicus | reverse complement strand
GGGAATTGAGGCGCCTCTCTGTCCCGAAGGTTCTTTGTGCTATGAGACCAAATGGAACCAAGCGATACTGACCGGAGCAAGCGCAGGATCGAGTGAAAGAACAGAGCTTAAATGAGGTCTGATGACCAACTATGAACGTGAGTTCAATCTAAGCGTTTAAATAAAAGGA